>NC_133378.1:31462345-31632098 GCF_049309525.1 Garra rufa | reverse complement strand
TGTAACCTTATACTGCAGCGAAGTAGTATAACGTAAGAAGGACTTACCACACAAGTTTTGATGCTTTAGTGCTGCTCAGGATCTGTAAATTATTCACCATCATCAGTGCACTCATCTCTCCTTACTCTGTTTATTTGGTAAGTGAAATCTTATGTACTGCAATGTAACAGGCTAGCGCTAGCATTAAGCTAACCATGTCCCTTCAGTAGCTCGCCTTATTTTACTGATGTACGGACGTTAATGATGATTGGGCTATGCAGATGTTGGGGGCGTAACTATTAACGATCGGGACTATTGTGTAATAGTCGGTGTTATGTTGGAATTGACCTATTTTTCGGTGGTCTTTTGCAAACACCAGAATTATATAAGAAGGAGGAAACGATGGTATTTGAGACTCATGGTATGTCATGTCCATGTACTAAACTGTTATTACTCAACTATGCCAAGGTAAACACAGTCTTCCATTCTATGGCACCTTTAAAGAGCCAGGATTTACAGTCATGGAAAATCCTGGATATGTGAGGTAGCCTAATTTGAGAAGCATGATTTCTAAAACTGAAAAAATCTAAATGAATACAAACCTTTAACTTCGCTGTCATTTTCATCATGAATATAATTAATCGTGTAGAAATGAGTAAAAAAACTACTTTCAATCCTTTTCCCCAATCCTCAGTCATGAGGTCTTTGATTGTTGTTGTGGACCCATGGTGTCAAAAAGGTTGAGAACCACTGCATTACAACATCTAACAGCAAAGTTCTCAACTACACACAAAGTTTTAGCATTACGTGTTTCCAGTCAAAACTAAAATGAGATTTAGAAACATTTTTGCCCGACACCATGTTGGAAAACATAATTAAAACAGCTCGTTTCTATTTATTACTACCTCTGGTAATGATAATCCGCAATTAAATGCTCTCCCCGTATGAAAAGTCCAGATAACGGTCTTACCAGACGGCTATTGATTAACCTGTGTCATATGAAAAACTGATTCAGGTTCATTTAATTTAATTTAATTTCAAGTTTTAGAGGCTATGTGACTGAAACTCACTATGAGTAACAGTTGTCGGATATTCTCAGACTCGTCTCTTGCATAAACCCGCACACTCACGGTGCATCTGTTGTGTCCTGCGGTGTGTGTTTATACTCCGTCATCCCCTCTAGGTTGGATGTGCTGCGTTGCCATCTGATATCTGGGCACAGCTTCCCTCCCGCTTTCCTCGTCTATTTACTCGTTTGCGTTTATTTAACACGTAGCTCCCGGCTACGCAATAAATTAGCACTTAATATTCAAACTGACTACCCAGAGTGCACGCCGCTGCGGTCGTCTGGGGAGGAGGAGAAGGAAGGGCCACTTGCTTCTCTCGTGCCGTTGCCATGAATAATTTCTCTGCCGGCGTTTCGCCTCTTATCTGAGCCCGATCCGACCACCGTGTCAGAGAGAGCCGATGTCATTTTCGAGCAGGGTCTCGAACGTGATATTGATGACATGAGGGAAAAGAGATTAGAGCAACAAGACAAATCTAGAGGAACTATTTGACAGAGGGTCGGGATTCGTTCGGCACCAGAGGGAGGGACGCAGGAATCAGCCCGGAACGGTCAAGTGCTCATGAGGTATAAAAATTTAATATGCTCATCTTCCTTTATTGAATGGTGGGTAAAGCGTACAGCTAGCACTCATAATCCTAACCGCCTTCAGGGGTCACCTGCCCCTAAATGATACCATTCTCCATCATCCATCATAGTTGCACCTTTTTTTTCTTTAAATGCTAAAGGAACATCGTTGCCTAGCAAGATAGCACGTGTACTTGTGGGAAAAGCAGGTTTAGGTTTAGTCCCAGTTCTATCTCCTCTCCCTCCAAAAATAATATCCTGTCCCATTTCAAAAGTAACAAAAAAAGTTTAAAAAAAAGAGAGAAAAGTTTGTGCTTGTGGGCTAGTGGTTATCACATTTGGCACTCATATGGGAAATAAAGGTTTAAATCCAGCTACAATCTTATTTCCTTTATCTATTCAAATTATTTCCTGACCTTCTAATCGTAAAGTCAATAAAAGTGAAAGAAAGTCCAAAAACAAACCTTATCTTTCAAACTAATTTTCTACTTCTCTTAAAGGCAGCTTAGACAACGGCCTAGTGTTTAGCACAGGTTTCAGACTTTTTGAGCCTTGGTGCTCTTACAGAAACTTATTCAACTTTTGCCAGATAATGTCTTAAAGGATTAGTTCACTTTCATAACAACAATGCACAGATAACGTACTCACCCCCTTGTCATTCAAGATCTTCATGTCTTTCTTTCCTCAGTCGTAATGAAATTGTGTTTCTTTGAGGAAAACATTTCAGGATTTCTCTCTTTATAATGGATATGGATGGCGCCCCGAAGTTTGAACTTCCAAAATGCAGCTTAAAAGCATCTTCAAAAGGCTCTAAACTATCCCAGTCTAGGAGGAAGGGTCTTATCTAGCGAAACGATCGGTTATTTTCTAAACAAATTGACAATTTATATACTTTTTAACCTCAAATGCTCGTTTTGTCTCATCTCTGCGCAGCTCATGCAAAGTGTGTGTGAGATTCAGGTAAATACAGTTAGGGTACGTCTAAAAACTCATATCTCGTTTATGTCTTCGATGTCAAAATAGTCTTATAATGTTGTTTTTGAGTTTCTTTGTGTGTTTACTTTGTAAACACTATGTTGGTACTTTTGCAGCGATCTAAGGCGATTTTGAAGTTAGGGAAGAAAACGAGATGGGACTTTTTAGACGTACCCTAACTGTATTTACCTGAATCTCACACACACTTTGCATGAGCTGCGCAGAGATGAGACAAAACGAGCATTTGAGGTTAAAAAGTATATGAATTGTCAATTTGTTTCGAAAATAACCGATCGTTTCGCTAGATAAGACCCTTCCTCCTCGACTGGGATAGTTTAGAGCCTTTTGAAGCTGCATTTAAACTGCATTTCGGAAGTTCAAACTTCGGGGCGCCATCCATTTCCATTATAAAGAGAGAAATCCTGAAATGTTTTCCTCAAAAAAACATAATTTCTTTACGACTGAGGAAAGAAAGACATGAACATCTTAGATGACAAGGGGGTGAGTACATTATCTGTGCATTGTTGTTATGAAAGTGAACTAATCCTTTAATTTCACTGTCCAAAACTGTGTCAAAATAAGCCCAAAATACAGACAATCCCATTCCTAAGATCATTAAAAGTGGCAAAAAAAATCCAAAAATAGAAACTCAACGTTGTTGTTTTGGTGCTCATGCAGAAAACGAAAGTTCAAATACATTCTCAATCCCATTTCCTCTCTACTCAAATAACTCTGGCCTCCATTTCCTAACTTTGCAGTCTATAAAACTGACAAAAGAAGTCCAAAAATAATTTTTCTCTTCCAAACTAATTTTCTAGCACTCCATCAGGCAGCCTGGACAAAGGAGTTGTGGCCTAGTGGCTAGCACACGTTTCAGACTTGGTGCTCATACACAAACACAGGTTTGAATGTAGACAAACTTTTTTGTCTTTTGCAAGATAATGTTTTTCATGTCCACAATGGTGTCAAATTAAGTCTAAAACAGAGACAAACTACCATTTCAAATTCTAATGTTAAAATAAAATGAGAAAATGACCAAAAACTGTAACTAAGCTTTGTTGTTTTGGTGCTCGTATAGGAAATAAAGGTTCAAATCGATTCCTAATCCCATTATCCATCCACTCAAATAGAAGTAGCACCCATTTCATAACTTTGCCGTCAATAAAAGTGACAAAAAAAAGTGCAAAAACAAACTCTCTTCCAAACTATTTATTTAATACTCAAAGAAGAAGCCTGGACCATTGTTAATTTTGACAGCAAATTTTGATTTAGTCTTAGTCATTGTCTTTAGACTAAAACGCCATGCCTTAGTTGACTAAGGTAGATTTAGTCAGCTAAAATCGAATGGGTTTAGTTACAAGAGCAAGTCAAGAGCAGTGAGTGATTTTCTGTCTTTATTTTTTGCTTGATTATTTAGTATGTTTACGTGAATACTCGTCAAAACGGACAATTCAACATCATTTTGTCTGTATTTCTTTATTCATGAGACTTGGGTGCATGTGTGCTGCGTGAGAGGCTCTGCTTCAGTGTATGTTCTAAATGAATCTCTTCCCAAATTGTCCTAACATTTTCATCTCGTTTCTATTCGTTGACGAAAATGTCAATAGATTTGTCATAGTTTTTGTCATTCAAAACAAGTTTTTTTTGTTTGTTTTTTCGCTATCATCTCATTATTCATCCATAAAATGAACACTAACCTGGACAAAGGAGTTGTGACCTACTGGCTAGCACACATTTCAGAATTGTTGAGTCTTGGTGCCAATACAGAAAACACAGGTTTGAATGCAGACAAACTTATTTGAATTTTGCCAGATCCAAGTCCAAAACAGTGTCAAAAGTCCAAAACACAGACAAACTTCCATTTCTAAGGTCAATAAATGTGGCAAAATGTCCAAAAATAGAAACTATATGTTGTTTTGGTGCGCATAAAGGAAATTATGGTTTAAATCCATTCCCAATCTCATTACCTCTCCACTCAATTAATTCCAGCCCCATTTCCATTCTAACTTTACAGTCAATAAAAGTCACAAAAAAGTCCAAAAACAAACTTTCTCTTCAAAGCAAATTTTCTAGTAGTCCATCAGGCATCCTGGACTAAGGAGCTGTGGTCCAGTGATTAGCACACATTACAGACTTGTTGAGCCTTGGTACTCATACACGAAACACAGGTTTGAATGAAGATAAACTTAATTCAACTGTCCGTAATGGTGTCAAAATAAGTCATAAACACAGACAAACTCTCATTTCCAAGGTCAAAAATGGCAAAATTTGTTGTTCTGGTGCTCATATGGGAAATGAAGTTTCAAATACATTCCCAATCTCATTTCCTCTCTACTCAAATACTCATCTATTTCCTTACTTTGCAGTCAATAAAACTAACAAAAAAAGTACAAAAACAAAGCTATTAAATACATTTTCTATCACTCCATAAAGCAGCCTGGACAAAGGAGTTTTGGCCTAGTGGTTTTAGCACACGTTTCAGACCTGTTGAGCCTTGGTGCTCATACAGGAAACACAGGTTTAAATGCAAACAAAGTTTTTTTTTTTTACTTTTGCAAGCCAATGTCTTTAATTTCACCATCCATAACAGTGTCAAAATAAGTGCAAAACACAGAAAAAAAAAACTCTAATTTCAAAATCTAAGGTCAATAAAAGTGACAAAATGTCCAAAAAGAAAAACTCAACTTAATTGTTTTGGTGCCCATATAGAAAATGAAGGTTCAAATCCATTCCCAATCCCATTTCCTTTCTAAATTTGCAGTTGAGAAGACTGACAAAAAAGTGCAAAAACAAACTCTCTTCCAAACTATTTTTTGTGCTGCAAACAAATGTTTCAATGCAGACAAACGCATCTTTTAAAGACTTTTACAAGATAATGTCCTTAATTTACTAAATATACAAAACAGTATAAAAAGTCCAAAACACAGACAAACTTCCATTTCTAGGTGGCAAAATGTCCAAAAATAGAAACTAAACGTTGTCGTTTTGGTGCTCATATAGAAAATTATGGTCCAAATCCATTCCCAATCCCATTTCCTCCCTCCTCAAATAATTCCAGCCCAATTTCTTTTCTAACTTGGTAGTAAAAGTGACAAAAAAGGTCCAAAAACAAACTTTCTCTTCCAAATAAAATGTCTAGTCTTCCTTAAGGCAGACTGTAAAAAGAGTTTGACCTACTGGCTAGCACACGTTTCATACTTGTTGAGCCTTGGTGCTCTTTAAACAGGTTTGAATGCAGTAAAAAATAGATCATTTTGAAATTAGTGTCCTTTTGATTTTGTATCTATAAAGGTAAAAAATTAGTCCAGACAGACAAACTTCTTTCATTTCAAATTCTGAAGACAATAAAATGAAACAAAAAAAAGTCCAAAAAGAGATAACCTCATCTTTTCAATTGCAATGATTAAAATAACTGTACAAAGTCAGAAATTTTGGCTAGCTGTTATCATATGTGCTCATATAAGAAATTAAGATTCAGATCCATCCCGATTTCATTTCCTCTTTGCTTAAAGGGACAGTTCACCCAAAAATTAAATTACTGTCATAAATTACTCATCCTCATGTTCGTTCATTTTCAGAACGCAAATTAAGATATTTCTGATAAAATCCCAGAGCTTTCTGACCCTGCATAGACAGCAACACAACTACCACATTCAAAGTCCAGAAACGTAGTAAGGACATCATTAAAATAGTCCATGTGACATCAGTGGTTCAACTGTAATGTTAGGAAGCAACAAGAATACTTTGTGTGTAGAAAAGTTGTATTTAACAATTTCTTCTCTTCTGTGTCAGTCTTCGATGCACATTCACAACAGTACCAACATCATTCCTTTGCTTGCAAACGCTTCTTTATTTCAGTTAATAAAGTCCAAAAAAACAGACTCGTTTTCTAGGTGCTTACACAGGAGCCTTGTTTTGTTCCAACACATAACTTTGTGGTCAATTAAAAGTCACAAAAAAGTAAAAAAGTTCAAAATAACAATTTCTTCGTATTTTCGTCACAAACCTTGGCATTTTGAGGTTAACATGAAAACAAGAAAACCATTCTCAACTGACACAAAGACGCTTACCAGAAAAACCTGTGACACACTCAAAAAAAAAAGCTCTTTTCCGCCAGACAGAGTGATAAGTAAACACTTACAAACACAGAGACAACACAAGACCTAATCCTGCACCTAATTCCCTCTTATCCCAGACTCCTGCTCCAACAGCGACGCTAGAACGGAAGAAACGGTGCAGGGAGCACGGGATAAAATCTATCCACTCCACCTGCCTGCCGCGGGCCCCGCTGGCAATTACCTGAGCTCTGGCCTGACTTGAGCTCAGAGAGCGCGGGAGTCTTAATGGCTTTGCATGCAGGAAGATGTCAGGCCTGAGATTACAATTACTGATAGGACTCTGCTACCAGACCGACTCTCTTCTCTCTCTCCCGCCGCACCGGATTACTCACACTGAGCTTCTCTGATAAACTGCATGGCGAGGGGAGATGAAAAGTAGGTAAATAAATAAACGAAGGAATGAATTGTTCACAAGGTGCGGCGTGTGCTTAATGTTATCTTCTGTTGGAGGTTGAGAGGGAAATGTTGATGTCTGTGATGAGGCATGTTATGAGGCTGGAGTTTCACAGCCTTGATGAAGAGATAAAGCTTTCATTTACAATGGAAATCACTACTTGCATTTAATACATGCACATGAATAAACAAATAAATGAATAGATAAAGAACTGTAGTTTTAATAAAAATCCTTCCTATTCAATATTATGTATATATTATATGCATATGAGACCCTGGACCACAAAACCAGTCATAAGTAGCACGGGTATACTTGTAGCAATAGCCAAAAATACAATTTTATTTATTAAAAATCCTTAGGATATTATGTAAAGATCATGTTCCATGAATATATTTTGTAAATTTCTTACTGTAAATATCAAAACTTTTTTGATTAGCAATATGCATTGCTAAGAACTTCATTTGGACAACTTTAAAGGCGATTTTCTCAATATTTAGATTTTTTTTGCACCCTCAGATTACAGATTTTCAAATAGTTGTATCTCGGCCAAATATTGTCCTATCCTAACAAACCTTACAAATGGAATCAATTATTCAGCTTTCAGATGATGTATAATTTAAACTATTGATGTTAAAAAAAAGTATGACAAATGCAAAGATATGAATGTACTGAATATATTTTAAAATGCAATTTATGTCTTTGATTTCAAAGCTGATTTTTTAGCATCATTAATCAAGTCACATGATCCTTCAGAAATCATTCTAATATTCTGATTTACTGCTTAAAAAACATGTATTATTATTACTATTATGTATGACTGTTTTTGTGCTCCAGGGAAACATATCATATATGTGACCCTGGACCACAAAACCAGTCATAAGGTTAAATTTTACAAAACTGAGATATATACATCATATGAAAGCTCAATAAATAAGCTTTCTGTTGATGTATGGTTTGTTAGGATAGGACAACATTTGGCCGAGATACATCTATTTGAAAATCTGGAATCTGAGGGTGCAAAAAAAATCAAAATACTGAGAAAATCACCTTTAAAGTTGTCCAAATTAAGTTCTTAACAATGCATATTACTAATCAAAAATTACATTTTGATAGGTTTACAGTAGGAATTTTACAAAAAATCTTAATGTAACATGATCTTTACTTAATTTCCTAATGATTTTTGACATAAAAGAAAAATCAATAATTTTGACCCATACTATGTACTTTTGGCTATTGCTACAAATATACCCCAGCGACTTAAGACTGGTTTTGTGGTCCAGGGTCACATATAGAAAGAGAATACAAAGGATTTTTAGGGAAACTACAGTGTTTATTTTTCAATTTCTAAATTTTCCTGAATGATATTAAATTGATGATATTTAGTGCAACAAACCTTTCTCATCAACGCAAAAAAATGTTTTTTTTTTTTATATTTTTAGGGAAGCTGTGGTGATGACTCAAAAGTTTAACTGATCTGCATTCATTTGAAATAAATCTATTTGAAATTTCCTAACATTTTAAATGTCTATACTGTCACTTTTGATTAATTTTTCCTTGTTAAATAAAAGTATCCATTTTCCTTTTTTTTTTTTATCTTACTTAGTCCAAACCTTTCAATTGTGGTGTATCACGGTTTCACAAAAATATGCAAGTATAAAATAAGCAATATAACTATTTTCAACACTGATAATAAGAAATGTTTCTTTGGCATAAAATCAGCATGTTATAATTTTTGAATAAAAGTATAAATTTTCCTTTTTTTGTAACCTTACTTAGTCCAAACCTTTTAAAGCTAGTGTATCACAGTTTTCACAAAAATATGCAAGTATAAAATAAGCAACATAACTATTTTCAACACTGATAATAAGAAATGTTTCTTAAAGGAACACTCCACTTTTTTTGGAAATAGGCTCATTCTCCAACTCCCCCCGAGTTAATAAGTTGAGTTTTACCGTTTTGAAATCCATTCAGCCGTTCTCCTGTTCTGGCGATATCACTTTTAGCATAGCTTAGCATAGATCATTGAATCCTATTAGACCAATAGCATCACGTTCAAAAATGACCAACGAGTTTCCATATTTGTCCTATTTAAAACTTGACTCTTCTGTAGTTATATCGTGTACTAAGACCGGTGGAAATGCAAAGCTGCGAGTTTCTAGGCTGATAAGATTAGGAACTACACTCCCATTCCGGCGTAATAGTCAAGGAAGTTTGCTGCCGTAATATGGCAGAAGCAGGAGCAGTAATACCACGCAGCACATGTGCAAATGCTAAACTAGCTGGGAAGTGGGAACTCATTTCTGATAATACTCCGCCTGCTTCGGCCATATTACGGCAGCAAACTTCCTTGATTACGCCGGAATGGAAGTGTAGTTCCTAATCTTATCAGCCTAGAAACTCGCAGCTTTGCATTTCCACCGGTCTTAGTACACAATATAACTACAGAAGAGTCAAGTTTTAAATACAACAAATATGGAAACTCGTTGGTCGATGCTATTGGTCTAATAGGATTCAATGATCTATGCTAAGCTATGCTAAAAGTGATATCGCCAGAACAGGAGAACGGCTGAATGGATTTCAAAACGGTAAAAATCAACTTATTAACTCGGGGGGAGTTGGAGAATGAGCCTATTTCCAAAAAAAGTGGAATGTTCCTTTAAGCATCAAATCAGCATATTATAAAGACTTTTAAAAGATCATGTGACATTGAAGCCTAGAGTAATGATACAGAAGTTTAGCTTTGCCATCACAGGAATGAGCTACATTTTAAAAAATATTAAAACAGAAAACATTTGTTTTAAACTGTAAAAATATTTCACATTTGAATCACATTTGAACACCTGACAGCTATAATTCTGCCTTGCTTCAATTTACTCTCATAAGCTAAAACAACACCATTGACTACTATTCCAAATTGAAATACTGTAATAATGTACCAGAAACATTTTACAATACCAATTAGCACTGAAGACCTCTTGGGCGTTGTATTAAGATTTGGCAGACATTGAAACACTGATAATTTGTTAAAGAGTTATTCCGCCATCTAGTGTCTAACAACTGAATTTACACTATATGCACTGAATCATCTTTAAGGATAAACCAGCACTTAAAGATACCAAAGAAATGCTGATCAGAAATATGTTTAAATGTTTAAATGTATAAATGATGATCTCGTATTGTAAAAGAATCACTGCACAGGTTGATTATACTGAACAACAGGAAGTGAGTCCCCACAGCCTCCATTCACACACAAGTGTGAAGCTTTGTGCAATGATGTCACACCATCGCAGGTACACTCAAAAACCAGATTTAAAAAACATCACTCATCTGAGGCAAAATCAGATAGGAGAGGTTGGAAAAGGATCAGAGTCCTTATCGGAGAGAGATACGCCAGGCATAGAAGCACTCCGATTATTTTAGCATCTCTCATGCATAAGTAACAACTGAGCTAGAGGAGCAGGCGGGCAGCTCGGCGGCGAGCGTGAAGCGGTGTTAATGAGACGAGCTTTTTAATGGAACTGTGGAAAGAGAGTGCCAAATGCAAATGCAACTTATCACCTCTCCCCGCCAACAGGCCAGGGAACGGCATTAATGCGTTTAAGAGCAAAGAAATTACCCACAGTTCTCTCCTCTCGCTCCCTTTATCCTCCTCTCTCTGTGTTATTTTTTATTAATCTTGTGAAGTCTTGTCATGTACAGTGAGAGCTCATGGAGGGCATCCGCACAGGCCCTGGCAGATGGATGGAGGAAGTAAGGCAAGAGATGAACAGACAGTGAATGGTGCATTTCACAGAAAGAGTGTTCCTGTAGTCTGAGTGCGAGCGCAGGGGCGGAGGTGACACATTACTGCATTTTAATACATTTGTACTGTCCTCTTTCTGGAAGACAATATCTTAGAGAACAGCAATTCTTTGGGAAGCAGTTATCAAATATTAAATGTAAAAACAGCAACGAAAGTACTACAAGTGGGAGCTTACAGGTGTAAGTGAAACAAAAATGTTACAAAAGGGAAAAGAACAAAGAGATTCACGCTGACTAAATTTTTTTTTAAAATATGACAAATGCACTGATACGCTGAGAGTGAGTCAAAAAGTTTTGTTTTTCTTTCAAAGTAAGCCTCTTCTGCTCACCAAACCTGCATTTATTTGATCCAAAGTGCAGCAAAAACAGTAACATTTTGAAATATTTTTGCTATTTAAAATAACTGTTTTCTATTTGAATATATATTATAAAATGAAATTTATTCCTGTGATTTCAAAGCTGATTTTTTAAGCTTCATTACTCCTCTAACATTCTGATTTGCTGCTCAAAAACATGTATTATTAGTATTATGTTGAAAACAGTATAATAAGTATAAATTCTTCAGGTTTCTTAGATGAATAAAAAGTACTTTGCTGGCTTCTTTAAAAAACATTAAAATCTGACTATTCAAAAACGTTTGACTGGTAGTGTACACAGAGAGCAAAAGAAAAACTGATGGAGGAACAAAATGGAATAAAAATGAAAAACACTCACACTAAGAGAAAAAAAATGTTTGATGAAAAAAAAAAGTAAGATGAATCACAAATCGCAAAGGTGTTCACAAAGAGAGTAAAACAAATCAGTGAGACAAAACAGAGCAAAGAAGCAAAAGTAACAAACATGTCACAAATGCAAAACTATTTAAACCTATACCAATACCAAACTATATTGTTGAAATCTAAATTGTGCGAATAGGTTTTACCTTACCTTAACTTACTGGTCACATGACAATTATGTAAACAATTATTTTTAGTAATTTTTTATGTAACATTTTTATGCTTTTGTTAATTACTATATTAGTACATTAAATGTCATTACTTACTCTTTTTTTGCACAAAGATAACGACTTTATTCAACAATTTCTTGTCTTCCATGTCAGTTCATCAGTTACACGAAGATGCATCCGACAGAGAACATTGGACAGATTGCCAATATGTTTGTGCAGTATCTTAAAAAGGATATGCACTAACAGGTGTAGTTTCTTTTTTTTTTTTTGGAATTCTTAAGGTCATATTTATTGTTTTCAAGTTTCAAGCATTGCTTTGAGTGCAATCAAATTTGAACTCTTTTAAATGTCTTTGTATATTCTTTAATGTGTGTGATCCTTGATATGAACTTAAGAGTAATAGTTCACCCAGGGATGAATTGTTAAATAAAGCTGTTGTTTTCGTTTTCTTTGTGTACAAAAAGTATTCGTAGCTTCATAACATTAGGATTAAACCACTGATGTCAGATGGGTTATTTTACAATGTCCTTACTACCTTTCTGGGTCTTGAATGTGTCAGTTGTGTTGCTGTCTATGCAGGGTTAGAAAGCTCTCAGATTCCATGAAACATCTTAATTTGTGTTCTAAAGATGAACAAATGTCTTACGGGTTTGGAACGACTTTATGGTGAGTAAATAATGACAATTTTCATTTTTGGATGAACTACCCCTTTAATTTATGAACCCCCTACAGTTCAAACTCATTGGGAAACCCTGCCACAGTGTTCACAGGAATACGAAGTTTCGATTTTTAAGTAAATGTTTTGTTCAGTGTGAAACAGGGCTCATATTCAATTGTTCATAACCTGGGACTATTACACTGTGACTCTTCATAAATAAACCACTTCAAATGTGTACACAACACTGACTCAAACAAGCAGGAAGAACAGATGCAACTCCACCAATAGCAAACCTGAAAATCCCCTTTCAAATGCCTGGTGTTCAATCATACACTACAACACAGCAACAGACAACACGTAAAATACTGTATGCACAACTCAAATAACACTACCGGCATTCAACTCAACTTCACTTTGGAACAGATGCAGAGTAAAAATGTGACCCTGGACCACAAAATCAGTCGTAAGTCACACGGGTATATTTGTAGCAATAGCCAACAATACATTGTATGGGACAAAATTATTGTTTTTTTTCTTTTATGCCAAAAATCATTAGGATATTAAGTAAAGATCATGTTCCATGAAGATATTTTGTACATTTCCTACAATAAATATATCAAAACTTAATTTTTGATTAGTAACATGCATTGCTAAGAACTTCATTTGGACAACTTTAAAGGTGTTTTTCTCATTATTTTGATTTTTCGCACCCTCAGATTTTCAAATAGTTGTTTCTCAGCCAAATATTCTCCTATCCTAAAAAAACATACATCAGTAGAAAGAGTATTTATTTATTTATCTTTCAGATGATCCATTTCATAAAAAAATACCTTTATGACTGTTTTTGTGGTCCAGGATCCCAAATACCAAATCAGGGTGTATTTATGCTGTCATCATGTTCTGGCACACACTTCTAATATTTATTACGGTAACACTTTCATATCGATATTTGAACATCCTTTCGCATGAAACCGATAGCAAAGGATCAATTCCTCCTCAGATGGCTGAGCGGATATCTCACCATGACTCATGTTTAACAAAAGAGGTCTCCAATGATCAGGACATTATTGATAATCATGAATATTTAGAGACACAGACCTTGATGTTGTGCTCTGAAACGCACCAGCAGAACAGAGAGGAGTTGCCATGTCACAGCTTCATTCTGATTAATGATAAGACTTCCCATTACATCTACATCACATAGAGACTGGTATCATGGAGAGACACTGTGTGCATCTTACAATCCACATACAGAGGGTGTAAAACAGAGGTTCTGCACTGATGGTTTGCAGGTTTGTACTTTTAAGACTATTACTAACTGAGAAATAAATCTGTGCTAAATGTGAATAATAAAATGTCACCGACCATATACATTTAAGGTCAAAAGTTTACATACACCTTGCAGAATCTGCAATAGGAAATTATTTTTACAAAAGATTGTTTACACATAGTCCACAAGAGAAAACAATAGTTGAATTTATAAAAGTGACTCTGTTCAAAGGTTTACATACTCTTGATTCCTAATACTGTGTTGTTACCTGAATAGCTGTGATTTTTGTTGTTGTTGTTGTTTTTAGTAATAATTGTTCATGAGTTTCCTTAGTTTGTCATGAACAGTTGAACTGCCTGCTATTCTTCAGAAAAATCCTTCAGGTCCTACAAATTTTTGGTTTTTAGCATTTTTGTGTATTTGAACCCTTTCCACAATGACTGTATGATTTAGAGATCCATCTTTTCACACTGAGGACAACTGAGGGACTCATATGCAACTATTACAGAAGGTTCGAACACTCACTGATGCTCCAGAAAGGAAACACGATGCATTAAGAGCCAGGGGTGTTAACTTTTGAACAGAATGAAGATGTGTACATTTGTGTTATTTTGCCTAAATATTTTTTTTTTTTAGTAGGGCCCTTCAGAAGCTACAGAATATCTTGTTTCCTAGAACACAAATTAAAGGTTGTATCAGCGATTTCTAGCCTAAAACATAAGTGTCAATTTCAGCTTACCTTTCTTCAGGATCCGCTCGCTGCCTGCCCCATAAATTGTCTGTGAAAAAACCGCGTCTCTCTGGTCAGCCTAGGGTCCGAGATATGCCAAAAAAACAATCGGCACTACCAACCTTTCCACACAAAAACAAACAGTGTTCCAACCAATCAGCGTCAGGGATTTGGTGTTGTGGACTTTCGCTCCGCCTCCCTCACATCCCTGCACCAGTAGGAAAGTCCACAACACCAAACCCCTGACGCTGATTGGTTGGAACACTGTTTGGTTATTTGTGGTGTGTTGATAGCGCCGATTGTTTTTTTTGGCATATCTCGGACCCTAGGCTGACCAGAGAGACGCGGTTTTTTCACAGACAATTTATGGGGCAGGCAGCGAGCGGATCGTGATGAAAGGTAAGCTGAAATCGACACTTTATGTTTTAGGCTAGAAATCGCTGATACAACCTTTAAGTTAAATTTACCCTGATCTTCAAATTCAAAAAAATTTCACTCCCTTAATGCATCGTTTTTCCTTCTGAAGCATCAGTAAGTGTTTGAACCTTCTGTAATAGTTGCATATGAGTCACTCAGTTGTCCTCAGTGTCAAAAGATGGATCTCAAAATCATACAGTTATAGTTGGAAAGGGTTCATATACACAAAAATGCTGGAAAAAAAAATTGTGGGACCTAAAGGATTTTTCTGAAGAACGTTGGGCAGTTTAAGTGTTCAGGACAAACAAGGGACTCATGAACAACTATCACTAAACAAAAAAAAACACAGCTGTGGATCATTCAGGTACCAACACAGTATTAAGAATCAAGTGTATGTAAACTTTTGATCAGGGTCATTTTTATAAAAAAAAAATTTCTTGTGGACTATATGTAAACGTATTTTATGTGAAACATCTTATTCAGGTCAGTACTACATAAGAAATAACACACATTTTGTATGATTCTGTAAGGCGTATGTAACATTTAACCTCAACTGCTTCAGAAGCATGGCTGAATAAATGCACTTTTCAACTTTTAAACATGGCGTTGTTGAACAAAGTCAATATTTTTGTTTTCTTTGCACACAAAAAGTATTCTCGTAGCCCAATAACATTACAATTGAATCACTGATGTCCCATGGACTATTTTAAAAATGTCCTTACTACCTTTCTGGGCCTTGAACATGTCAGCTGCGTTGCTGTCTATGCAGGGTAAGAAAGACCTCAGATTTCATCAAAAATATCTTAATTTATGTTCCGAAGATGAACAAAGCTCTTGTGGGTTTAGAACGACATGAGGATGAGTAATTAATGACAGGATTTTAATTTTTTCGGAAAACTCTCTCATTAATGCCTTTAACTTTTTAGTTTAGTTTAGTCTAACTTTAATGTGTTTAAGTTGAAAGGCTAAAAAAATTACTTATACTTAATATTTCTTTTCTTTTTTTGTTTCAGTTTAAGTATATAAATAATACATGTCAAATACAAAATTTGGTAGTAAAGCAAAACCAGCTGAGAACCACTAGTGTAAAATCCATACAGAACTCCACACAAACATCTGAATCACAGCTGAGGCTTGTGGTGACATCTGGCCATGTTCACACATCTGCTAATAAGACACTGAGGTTGAGGGAGAGAGAGATGTTCAGGGATGAATAGGAGGATTGAGCCATAATTACCTTCACAACCTGCCTCCACACACACATCGACACACACGTTTACTCTTCAAAGCTTCAGCCCAGGGGAAGCTTTTCTATTAAGTGTCCAGAACATGTCAGAGCTCAGATAAGACACACCAATACGACGTACCACAGGATCCTCGGGCATGGGCCGTCATGTACAACATCACACACACACTTCTTCAATCCAGTGTCTACAAGACGACGACATATACGATGTGTATGTCGTATAGACTAGATAAGGTGGCCCCTCCAGGCCCAAAAATGAAGGGACACAATCCTAAAAGGACCCGAATAAGTGGATGAGAGAAAGTGGAAGATGGGACAAAGGAAAAGACTGAGTGGAATTCAAAGAAGCCAATTTCACCCGTGTCAAGAGTAGAGGTCGACCGATCTATCGGTTTTGCCGATTAATCGGCACCGATAGTTGATTGGCCGAGCTATCGGTTATCGGCAAAAACGCTTGCCGATAGTTTTTCCGGGTTGTGTTCTTTGCTGAAGCGCTCATGCTCTGCTGTCTTAGAGTAGAGGTTAAGCCCCAGACCAATGTTTAATGTCAGGATTGTTACCTTGTATTTGTATTGATTTATAGTCATATTTTTAGCCAGCAAAGTTGTTGATTTAAAGACCTGATGTGACAAAGCAAACTGTGTTCATTCAGCAGACAGAATCCTGCCGAGTCACAGCGCGCCATAGTTTTACATTAGATCATATGTTAATGTTCATAAAGACTGGGCTGGAAGATTGAGTATTGGGCATTTCAGCAAAATATTTGTATTTCTGTAGCGCTAATAATGTCTGTATGCTTCATATAGAACTATAATTTATGTTTTAGCCTTTTCTTCAGCATAGGCTTGCATCTTGTTACGCACTTTATTTCACAATGCCATTTTCCTGTTCTTATTTGATTTTAATAACTGATCAACAAAAATATATATTAAAAATTAAGATAAAAATTATACAAAACGAAATTCGTTTGAGGAGGGATTTTCCACAAATAAAAACGTCAGAAGTGGTCAAAAACTCTGACCCTCTCCAATTCTCCCGCGGTATTTTCGTCCAATTCATACCACGTCCGACATTTACAAATAACACAAACTTCTTTCGTAATTAATATATTAAACTGAAACAAAACACAAACAAATAATATTTAAACATAAATGTGAAACAGAAAATAAATTGTTTCTGAAATGGCTGCAATTAACGATATAGATCGCACTTTCACTTTCCGTTTAATCTGTCTAACCTTTGCTGTTTTTTTTTATCTTTCTGGAGGTAAACATTTGCCCATTTGGTGATTAAATAAACTGTTTTAGATTTCTGCTTGAACTACACGCGACGCGTCTTGTGTGAGAGAGAGAGATAACTGCGAGTTGTCCGCGCAACGCAGCACTGCACTATTGTCCGGTTGAGCTTGTGTTTTTCCCGCACATGGCACGTGTGTGCGCCAGAAACGCGTCAGGCTTCGTTGCACAGAATTTAAACTGTGAGCTACGTGTGCATTGTTTGACAGTGTGAGCTTTCAATCGCAGTGTTTTACTTTAGATATGCCTTAATTTCTGCTGTTTGTAATGCAGTACTGTTAGATGCACTAAACTGGCGCACTGACGGACTTTCACTTTCTCTTTGTGTTTGTTCGTCTTAAAAAGCTTGTTTGCAGATGAGGTTAAATGCACATGGATTTTCGAATACTTTCGATGTACACACAGTCAGTTATGTTTTCAGAGCAGGACAAAGCATCTGATACATCGAAATAAATCTGTGCATTCGTTTGAATGCAGCCGGTTAAAGCAGCGACGGTCTGTGATCTCATTAGTAATAATCAAGCGAAAAAGAAAAAACAATAACTATTTTCTGTTAACTTGTCGACACTTAAAGAACGATTATTTTAAATAAGTAAATGTTAAAAAAAGTAGCCTGCTTATATATATATATATATAAAAAAGGAAATTTTGCACAAAATAAATGTTATAGCCTAAAAAATGTTGCCATGTGCATTGAAAACTGAGAATGTGACGCATGGTTATATTTAGTTGATATTGAAAATCGTAATTAAATTGAATCTTAATTTTAAGATGGCAAATATAAACAAAAAGCATAGAACCTGCAATTTTACATATTGTTAAAATGTAAAGATGACAATGAGTCCATTTGTAGCATCAACTAAGATTAATGAAAGCTGTAGAATAGAGGTGTTGTTCCTTGTTATAGTGTGTTAATTTCAACATTTACTGATATTTTATTAACATTATCGAACTATGAAATAACTTTAATGATGAATATATTATAAATAATATTTTTATTCATTTACAAAGTATGGTTTAGTATTATTTTTATTTTTTTTTTAAATAGTACATCACTATTTTAAATGCTGTCCAGTATTCATTTTCAAAAACAATCGGTTAGTTAATCGGTATCGGCCAGTGTGGTCCAACCTAGCTATCGGTATCGGTAAAAACCAATATCGGTCGACCTCTAGTCAAGAGAGCAGTAGCGTGTTTCTCCGACAGGGACTTGACCAGGCAGAGTGTGTCTCCCCTGCGGGACTTCATTTAAAAGAAAAACTTTCAAACTGGGCAAATAAGGGAGATAAGAATACAAGTTATTAATTTTTTTGTTCTTTTTTTAAATTATATTTATTTATTGCGAAATTGTGAACTATGTTTGAACACAGATTAATGTTTGATAAAGCTAGGAAAGCAAAAAGCCACTAAAGGCTATGCGTTGAAGTGATTTTAAAACTTCATTTAAATAGTTAAAGTAATATAGTAATATTATATGTGTGTATATATATATATATAATATTATAACTAAATATCATATTTTTTCCATTTAACACTGCCCTTTAGAAGCTACAGAAGATACTTGCATGTCTCCCAGAAGACAAAATAAGTTACATTTACCCTGATCTTCAAATTTCAAAAGTTTTCACCCCCCAGCTGTTGCCATCATTTTATAAAAGTAAAATGGCGCATTAATATTGCATGTGGGGTTACGGGTGTCCTTTTTCCATTTCAGTCATTCAAATGGTTGCGAAAGAGAATCAAAATTTAGAGTAAGCTGTTGCTACTTAAATTAAAATACGCTAATAAAACACATCCGGACAAGGAAGATTTGTAAAGAAAGTCTTTAGAAAACGTAACAAATAAAGAAAAGGTATATTAAAATTAATGCATATGCAATATATTGGTAATTTCATATTGCCATCAAAATCGTAAAAAAAATATATATATATATATTTATTTTTTTCCTTGTCCTCCAAGGCTGCAATTATTTGATCAAAAAACAGTAATATTGTGAAATAATAAAATACCTGTTTTCTATTCTAATACATTTAAAAAATTAAATTTACTGTAGACCCCTATGAAATGCATTTTATTTTTCCCAGATTCCATTTATTTTTTCCAAATTCTGTTTTAATTTTTTGTCTAATTAATTAATTTAATTAAATCATGAAACTTAAACAATTTAACAGGAATTTATTAAAAGTTTAACAAAAAAATAATTTTAATGGCTTTATTAAATTTTAATTCATGTAATTATCAAAAGCATCTCTATTTAGCTGATTTTTTTTTTTTTTTATATATATATTTATTATTTATTATTATTTTGTGTCCTTTTTTCAGAAATACTGTGTTGTGCATTTACATGTTTCTGGTTAATAAATTCTGGTAAATTGTTCTTTAAAATAATGTTGCAATAATAATTTTAAGTAGTCGTAGTACTAACATTACATTATATATTAAAATCACCCCCTACGTTCCGGGGCTATTGTGTTTTCCAGTCAGGCAACCAAAATGTTTCACTGCCATTGTATAAGATTTTTCTGCATCTGAACTGTAAATCATGTCGTTTTATGGCTTAATATGTTACCGTACATTGTCCAACTCCACTCATACTGTTTATTTTACTTGTGCAGCTCTTAAAAAAAGGGTCATTAATTGATTTTTGAAAATTCTGCAGATACCCTGTAAATACTGATATAAAATTTCTTCATTAATATTTTTGTATTGAAAATATTTTTGATTGACATTTTGACATGATTTTCTATATTTTAAAAAAAAGGGTTTTTTTTATTTGGGCTAGTTCAATTAATTTTCGGGCTACGAAAATCTGAAGAGTACCTGCCCAAAGGGCTACCAGAGATTTTAAAATTTTTTTTTTTCATTGCGGGAAAAGATAGGGAAAATGTTTCTCTCTTTCACTTTCTAATGTCACTTTTGATCAATTTAATTCACACTTTCTGAATTGAATTCAATTATTTTTTAAACCCTACTGGTAATGTATACTTACTAACAGTAAAAAACATGATTATTTTATTTTATTATTATAAAAACATGGCATTACCATGGTACACACAAAAAAGTATCATCACGGTGCCATAAGACAAATTCACAATGATTATTAAATAAATAAATCATAATATGATTGCTTTCCCAGCTGCCCTGAAATTAAAGTCCTTACAAGGCACAATGACTGACAAAGGAAAAAACCTAACATTATGTATAGTATTTACATTGCATGTCTCAGGGTGGAGTCATGTGTCCTTACACTTCTGTCCTAAAGTATTGTGCTGTGCTGAAGTGTTTGCAGAAGAGTCTCACCAGCTGTTTGGCTCTCTCAGACTCCTGCCGCGTATGTACTCGCTCTCTCTGCACCGCTCGAGTGATGTCCTGCCGCGCTGCCTCTCTCTCTTTGCGCGCAATGCGAGCCAACTCCTCCTGTATAATGGCCTGCTGCTGCTCATACCTGTGCAAGCACACACACAGCTTCATTTACAGCTTCTGTTGCCAAGCCATTCAATAACTGCAGTTCTCTATCCGACCACAGAGAGTCAGAGTTCTGTCCTCTGCTCTTAAACTTGCTTGACTCACTTAAACTGTATGATTCACACTTGAACAGCATCCAGGAAAAATTGAGACCTCTTCTACTCTTAAGGTCTCTTCCCTTGTGAGACCTACAGTGTTCAATATTCATGTCATGTCTTATCAATATACATATTATTAGATTAAAAGCATAATTGGGAAAAATGCATGATAAAATGGTTGGAAATGTTGAAAAGTGATTTAGCAAGAGCTAGAAACTAAGGGTGTCATGTGGATCTGTGTTTTGGAATAACATTAGAGGCGTCTAACTGACTGGATCAATTGACTCAGCTCAAAATGCCGCCATGTTGAGTGATTTAAAAATTTTATAAAAAGAAGTTTTTAAGTCCTTAATCCTGTCTTTAAGTGCGATGCCTAATACTAAACTAGAGCATGGGTTTTAATAAATATTTAAGTTCGAAAGGCATTAATATATGTTTGTGTACAGCAACCATTTTAGATTTAAATTGGTATAGTCCACCAAAAATATAATTTAGAATATTATTTGGAACATATTTAGCTCTGTTAAATTGCTTTTTCTTTTTTTTTCTTTTTTTTCCTTTTAGATTCAAATTGGTATACTATCCCAAAATTGTAGTATTTGGAAAATATTTAGTTTCTATTTAATTGTATTTTTGTTCTACCCACTATTGTACTGTATTGTTAGATCTATTATTTATGTTATTATTAATTTCATCCGATTTCTTTTAGATTTAAATTGGTAAATTATACAAAAAAAATATAGTATTTGGAAAATATTTAGTTTCAATTTAATTGCATTTTTGTTCTTCCCACTACTGTACTGTATTGTAAGATGCATTAGTTATTATATTATTTATTTCATCCAATTTCATTTAGATTTAAATTGGTATACTATCTCAAAATAATAGTATGTGGACTATTATTTGGAAAACATTTAGTTTCCATGTCATTGCATTTTTTTGTTCTACTCACTATATTCAATTTCATCCAATTTATTTAGATTTAAACTGGTAAACTATACCAAAACTGTAGTATTTGGTATATTATTTAGAAAACATTTAGTTTCTATTAAATTGCATTATTTTGTTGTTGTTGTTCTACTCACCACTGTACTGTATTGTAAGATGTATTGTTTATTTTATTATTAATTATTTCCAATTTCTTTCAGATTTTAATTGGTATACTATACCAAAATTATAGCATTTGGAATATTATTTGTAAAATATTTAGTTTTTTATTAAATTGCTTTTTTTCTACTCACTATTGTAGTGTACTGTTAGATGCATTTTTTATTTTATTAATAAAAAGACAAATATAATATTAATTCATTTTAATCTAATTGTGTGTTTATTTTAATACAATTGTATTATTTATTTTCAATTTACAGTAAAAACTAAATAATACCTCTGAATTTATCTATTTATTATTTATTAATTTCCACACTGTTTTTTTTTTTTTCTAAACTTATCCACAGACCCAATGAGGGTCCTCGGGCACCAGTTTGAAAACCCTGGACTACAGTACCTTTTCCTGAGCTCCTCTTTAGTATCAGGATAAGTGGTCCTGGTCTGTGATTTTGGAGGTTGTGGGTCAGATGCGCTGGACGTTTGAGTTTGCTGGCCTGCAAAAATTACAACACATTACAAATATCTCACTAACTGCATCTTATAAGCACAATAGGCATATAAACTACAAATAATGAAAAAAATATACATCATACCTAAGTTTTCTTTATCGTTGACAGGTTGTCTTGGATCAGCACTGACATTTCTCATGCGCTGTAGGACGTCTTCAGACAGCTAAAGACAAAAAAGGTAGAGAAGTTACACAGATGTCCTCAAACAAACATATAGTTTATTAAGGGTGCACTTATTTCATTAAAAATTTCCCACCATTAGAAACCAGCAAATGGCAATATGCTAAAAACCAATTTGCAATATAAAAAATATATACACTACTGTGACGCATTGCTGCCACACACTTATTATTTTTTCATCTTTTCTCTTAATAACGAGATGCTATGTAGTTAAAACAACAAAATATATATATATATATATATATATATATATATATATACACCATTTTTATTGAAACATTTTTACATTTTTTGATAACATCTCGTTATTACGAGAAAAGATGTTGTTTTAACTACATAACATCTCGTTTTTACAAGAAAAGATGTCATTTTGACGAGAAAACATCTCGGTATTACGAGAAAAGAAAAAAACTGTTATTTTAAAGAAATAGCATCTTATTTTTACGAGAAAAAAACGCAGTTTTAATGAGAAAACGTGGTGTTATTATGGAAAAAAGATGTCGCTTTAATGAGATAATTATTTAATTTTAACAATATAACATCTCATTATGAGAAAAGATGACATTTTAACTACATAACATCACATTACGAGAAAAGATGTTGCTTTAACAAGATAATTATGTCATTTTAACGACATAACATATGGTTATTACAGAAAAGATGCCACTTTAACAAGATAATTGTCATTTTTACAAAATATTTTATTATCATGAGAAAAGATAACATTTTAATGATACATCTCATTATTACGAGAAAAGATGTTGCTTCACCAAGATAATTGTCATTTTTAACAACATAACATCTCGTTATTATGAGACAAGATGTATTTTAACAATATTAAAAGAACAATTACAAAAGAAGACATTTTAACGAGATGATTGTCATTTTAACGTCATTATTATGAGAAAAGATGTAATTTTAACGACATAACATCGTTATTACTAGAAAAGATGTTGCTCTAACAAGATAAATGTCATTTTAACGACAACTTCTCGTTATTACGAGAAAAGATGAAGCTTTAACGAGATAATTGTCATTTTAACGACATAACATCTCATTATTATCAGAAAAGATGCTGCTTTAACAAGTTAATTGTCATTTTAACAACATATCTCATTATTATGAGAAAAGATGACATTTTAACGATATATCTCATTATTACGAGAAAAGATGTTGCTTTACCAAGATAATTGTCATTATTTAACGAGATAATTTTGTAATTTTAACGACATAACATCTTGTTATTATGATAAAACTAGACATTTCAAGGAGATAATTATGTAATTTTAACAACATAACATCTCATTTTTATGAGAAAAGATGTCATTTTAACAACATATCTCGTTATTACGAGAAAAGATGTCATTTTAACAACATATCTTGTTATTACGAGAAAAGATGTTGCTTTACCGAGATAATTGTCATTTTAACAACATAACATCTCGTTATTATAATAAAAGAAGACATTTTAACAAGATAATTATGTAATTTGAATGACATAACATCTCATTTTTATGAGAAAAGATGTCATTTTAACTACATGACATCTCATTATTATAATAAAAGAAGACAATTTAACAAGATAATTGTCTTTTTAACTACATAGCATCTCGTTATTATGAGAAAAGATGACATTTTAACAATATATCTCGTTATTACGAGAAAACATGTAATTTTAACAATCTTGTTATTGTGAGAAAAGATGTTGCTTTACCGAGATAATTGTCATTTTAACGACATAATATCTTGTTATTATGATAAAAGTAGACATTTTAAGGAGATAATTATGTAATTTTAACAACATAACATCTCATTATTATGAGAGATGTCATTTTAATAACGAAAAAAGATGTTGCTTTAACAAGATAATTATGTCATTTTAACGACATAACATCTCGTTACTGAGAAATTATGTAACTTTAACGAGATAATTATGTCATTTTAATGACATAACATCTCTTTATTATGAGAAAATATGTCATAATGGCATACCATCTCGTTATTACAACATAATTGTTTGGGGAAAAGGCTAATATGTGATTGACAGCAATGGGTCACCGTAATACACACAGAAAATTAGCTTAATCATACTTTCTAGAGAAACACTGATTGGTAAAATGCAAACTTTAATAATAAACAATAAGACTTGTTTTGCCCAAGACAGTGTTTCTTCAAATGACCTAATGATTGAATCTGGGGCTTAAGTCACGGAACGAATCTTTGAGTGACCGAACTAAAGAAGATTCGACTCATTAGAAGAATCAAACTCTCCAGTATTACAAGTATTACAAGATTACCAACGCCCCGACAGGACTAAACACATGTCCTTAGTTTCATTTACACTTCTGCACACCTGAGGGACCACTAGATTAGTAGTAAGTTTCACTTCGACACAACCTTCAAACCTTGAGGAAGACACGACTGTCATAAACCTGAACCCATCTGTCAATCATGTTCAGTCTACAGACTTCAAAACTCCATATTTAGATTTTGTGCAATGACCGACATACGAAACAACATTGAGCCGTTCATTAAAGGACATTCGGTTAACCTGACGGCAGATTCAAGCAACAAAGTCCCACAGAACCAAACATTATCGTATTGTAAACTAGTATGATTGGTAGGTGCCAGGTGGTAGAAATGGGATGTTGGGTTACCTTCACTCCACGCAGAATCCTCACCCTGTCATCATCATCTAGGCCGAAAGAAACTCTCCTGGTCGTGCTTTCTCCGGATCCCATCGCGTTTTACTACAGCTCCGTTAGTGGATCTCTAATAAAAGATAGATACTTTTACTCTTTAACTGAAACGAACACAAATTATTCCGTAAACACGCCGATATGTTTGACAGATTTTCATCTTACCGTTGAAAAGTCGGTGTTTGTAAGGGGCAGTATCCTGAAACATCATTGGCCAACGACAGTGCAATAAGCCAATAGAATTTTAGGATATATCTGCGACTGGAGTAAAGCCTTCTGGGAGTTGCAGTCAATAAGGCGTAGCCCTAATTTTAATTAGCGTGCGATTTAGCCAGCGCTTATTTATTCAAATATCATAAAAAGGTGTTTATTGGTTTAGTGTACTTTATATTTCACAAGGTTTTGTTTATTTGGAGTGTTTTAATTGCGAACTGCAATGTTTATTATCTCTAGCAGCTAATAAACCCAAACTGTAAAAACCAGAGGTGAAAAGTTATCCAATAAACATTGAGTTGTTTATCAGAATGACTTCCAAAAGCCCATGTGGGAGTAATGTTTCTTGCAAGAGGTTAAACAAATATTTCAAACTGGTATAGATCTTTTTTTCATTACCTCCTCCAAATAAGTATTGTTTACAAAGTGACTGCGGATGAATCTCTCATAAATACTGATAGTAACACAAAATTAAGCATTTTCTTTGTCATTTGATTTATGGTACAATACAATGTCGACTAAAACCCATTTTATAGCAACTGCTCTGGCTAATATTAATGCTGGCTGGTTGATTCCTGTGCAACAAATTGCTCCTAATTGTTCAGTTCAAATACAAGTTTGTAACTACTATCATCACTGAATATGATATATAATCAGCCTCTTAGAATTAACAACCCATATCTTAATATTAATGCATTAAACAAATGCATGACACAAAATGCAATTAAAAGACCAGACAAAATTTTCCTTCAGGTATTGATTTATTCTCAAATGCCATCGTACTCCTCACACAAGGCATTATAAGCAAGTACTGTACATATAATAACATTCCTTGTTTTACAGACAAATCACAAGTAGTAATGTTTCTATGAAGAAAAAAGATGGACGTAATGAGAGAAAGCTGCATTTCTGACTGCTTTAACATTTGTGACAATGTAATATAGTAAGTGCACAGTAATCAATAATTACCTTAACTTTAATTATACCGCAAAGATTAACTGTAAGACAGGATATTGAAAGAGGCCTCTTATCCGTAATCAATTTCCCTTCAGAATGTTCTAAAACTCCCAGCACTAATGTGGCACTGATGTAGAATAATCCCAGTACTAACTGTTATAACCATGCATGTTCCCTTTAATTCAACAGCAGAATTCTGTCACCATACATTTTTAATTGAAGATTTGAAAGATCCCCGTAGGAAACTGATTAGAGGATGATTCGAGATATGATTCTTTAACATGACACCACCATCAGAGTTGATGGCGCCATTGTAGGACTGTCCCAGAGGAAGTGAACTGAGGCAGGGACATGACAGTGTGACGGTTTCAGTGGACAATGATTGTGAACAGGGTACGCAAAATAGAGGGCTTGTAAAGAACCATTATGACTGGCTGGGATTGGGTCTAGGAGTCATTGACTGACATGTTCTCCACTTTGTTTTCTAGATCAGCATCACCGCCCTTCTTCTTCTTCCCTCCTTCCTGCTGTTTCTTCTGCTTCTTGGTTGCCTCCTGGTCGATGGGAGCTGGCTTCACAAACTTGATTATTTCTGTTAAACCTGAGAAAAGAAATCATAATATTGAGATATTGAATAAAGTAATAATATTTGGAGAATATAGTCAAAATTTCAAGAATTACTTTGTAGCAATTGCGAGACTTAAGTAATAATATTTTTTGAGTATATTCTAGCCTATTGCCCATGCAAATGGACTGGATTGGAAGCACTGGGAGATATTCCAGTCTCAACTTTGAAAAAATCTGTCAGTTTTATAGCGAAATACAAACAATATGTCTATTACAATTATGTCTTTCACACTCTTTGTGGCGTAGACTCTTTTTTTTTTTTCATTCCTTCTGATGTTTCTTCACATTTATATCGTGCTACGAACGTGAAATAAAGAGAAAAATTAAAAAAGTATTTCGTGGTAAAACTGACAGAATTTGAAAGCTAAGCTGCGACTTTAAAAGCAACAAAGCACAAAATTATTGCAATTACTAGGTGGCTGGTACAAATATTGAATGGAAGATGCTAAATATTATTTCCAATCATTTACTGTATTATACCGTGAATGAAAACAGCTTGTGAATAGTCACTTATTTACCTCAGAAAAGACAACAATATAACTTAATGTTATCGAGTTGGCGTCCACTTCAACCTTCAGATCATTTTATTGTCATTTTTATTTAGATACATGTGAGGAATGAAAGATTGGACGCTACAGACGTTTTTGCAGAGCAGGTGGTGGAATTTTCAGAAAGAAAACAGTATAATTTTAATGTTTATAATTTAATTATTGTAAGACACATTGTATTTCGCTATGAAACTGACAAATTTTGAAAGCTGAGACTTGTTTTATATTAAAAGCACCAAAAGCACTGTTATTGCTATTATTGGGTGGCTGGCGCACTACAAATAGACCTAATGAATGCAATCCAAGATGTGAAATATCATTTCTAGGGATGCTCATTTCGGTTAATTTTCCTGACCGACAACCGCTGCTCGTTATCCGATCATTAACCGTTAACTGATAAAATTAGAATAATAAATTCGTTTAAAATAAAAATAGAATGCACGAGTATCTGTGATGATACATAAAAATACAAGCAAATGTTTTATTTTAACGTTCAAACAGCAGCATACAGAGCAACAACAAAAACTGCATTCATATAGCCTACTCAAATTATCACGCATGAGCAGCGCTTCTGAGAACAGAGAAAATCAGAATGGAAAAAAAAAAGGAATAATATAAATAGGCCTACACTAAATATGTATAAATTAAATAACTACCTAATTAAGATGACAAAACTAAAACACACTGAATCCTTCTATGCGCTTTGAAGAACTGTACCGGTCTTGTTCTTCTCGTCGGACATAAAAACATATAGCAGGCCAGCCTATACCTCAGTTTTTAACATGTGGACATGCTGTACGGATAGACTGGGACGCTGTCTGTTAACGCTTAGATCCATGATAAAAACACTTAAAAATCCTTTCAATTTGCGGTTCGGGTCTTTTCATCCACTAGTCATATCTGGAGAAACGTGTTTTCACAGCGTTCAATAGCCAATCACAGACATTTCTGTTGATACATTATAGCAATGGCCAATCAGAGGCGGCTATGTTACGATCCTCTCACCACTCAAAGTGCCGGTTTCAGTTCTGCTGAATTCTATACCTCCACGAACTTTCTCATTAAAACAAAGAAAGTGTAGACATGATGTAAATAGGAGATTCATTGTACAGAGTAAAGGTTATTTTATTACTTTTTATTAACTTTGTGAGATTGCGATTAACTACAGTAATGTATGAGTGACAGCTTTCCAGTGATTGTTAGGGGAGCGCGCACTTTTTAGACTATAATTCATTCAGAATTTGAATACATTTATTCATGGATTCACTCTCTGATAACCCAATATCGCCATTGCCATCATGTTGCATAGGCTACTTACATGAGTTACACAAACTAAGAGAAGGTAAAGCAGGTGCTTACTCAACGAAATATGTCTGGACAGCCGCACTTTTACACGCGCCCGCGAGTAAACATTATTTTTTCTTTCACCATGCAGCAAACTATATAAATATATATAATTTTATTATTATTATTATTATTTTTTTTTTTTTAACCGTTTAACTGATAGTAATAATCGGTTAAAATTCTTACTGACGGTTAACGGTTAAACGGTCAATATGAGCATCCCTAATCATTTCCAAGCATACTGTCCCTGCGAGTATAGCACATGATTTCTGCTAGTAATCCCACATATATTAAAATTAATTCTGGTGGCCTTGAAACTTCTCCTGGTGCTCTCAAAATATTATAACTTAAATTGCTACGATTTAATTCTCAAAACATTTCGACTTCATTTTCTAGCATTTCAACTTTTTACTCAAAACATTTTGACATTTTACTAGAAAAAAAATCAACTTTACTCTCAAAACATTTAGACTTTTTCTTATAATATTTCAAATTTATTCTCGTAAGTTTAGAATTTTTTTTTTTTATGTGGCACTAAAACATTGTGTACAACCAGTGACACTTATGTGTGGGTTCTATATAGGCCTTTTTCCTGAGTAAACGATGAGCGCCGCCATTACGAATTCTAACGTCAGATTGAATGCTTTTCTGTTCCGGTTTCCATAGGAACCCATTCAAATAGCGTCCATCTGTTTTTAATGTAGTTAACGTCCGCTGCTTCGTGTCATCTACACACTCATTAAAGTGAGGCACTGACAAATGACGGTCATTGCGACATTGCCAAGTGATGGCGCTATGGAGCCATGTGCTTTTTAAAAACATTTTAATAGGTTTAACATTAGTTTATTAGCTCGGAATATACCCTAATTTGACTAGAAACAATGCAGACCGGAAATGCAAAGCATTCTTTCAGTTAAGAGTCGGACTTACTTCCTTGTTCAGGAAAAACGTCTATAGTGAATCAAAAACATGCACCATGACCAGTGTGGTTTGGTTCCTAAACGAATGACTTGATTAATGAAGTTTATAAGTTTAGTTCTTTATAGTGAATCAAAAACACAGAATGATCAATCATACAGTGTAACCAGTGTGGCCCAATTACCAAAGGAAATATCTCTTACGAGTCAGTTCTTTAGAACAAATTAAAAACTTGCAGCATGACAAGTGTGGTCTTATTCACAAAATAATGTCTCTTATGAGCTGGTTTTCATAGAGAATCAAAAAGTATTATCTGATTTCCAAAGGAATGACTCTTATGACTCAATTATCTTTTCGAAAATCAAACACATACAGCACAACAAGAGTTCCTGATTACTGAACTAATATTTCTTATAAATTAATTAGACACTTAATTAGACCACACTTGCCACACTGCAAGTTTTTTTTCCGCTTAAAAGAACTGACGTAAGAGATACTTTCTATAGGAATCGCACCACACTGGTTACACTGCATGTTTTTTGGTCTGCTCAAAAGAATCATTCATTTGTGAATTAGACAACATTAGTCATTAGGGCTGTGATAAATCGATGCATCGTGTTTTATGAATCCATTCTCTTTGGAATTGATTCTGAGCTTAGGGCGCACTAATCTAGTTTTTAACCACACACTCAAATGTTCAGGAAGAAGAGCACTTGTGCGATCGGCTGAATGATGCAAGATTAAGGTTAAGCTCGTTGTGAACACCCTTGTAATTTACTTCAACCTTTTTGAACTGTATAAATGATCATTTTAGGTTCAAGTGTGCATAAGGAGTTGGAATTGGAAGGCATGACTGAGTCTAAAGCATGCAGTGCCATCTGCTGTTAAAAACTAAGCTCAGAATCGATTCGAGAGAAAATCACGAGGCATTCAGAAAATCTCAGAATCAATGCAGAATCTTTTTTCAATTTGTGATGCATTGATTTTGTTTTCCCAGCCCTATTGGTCATGCTGCGTTTTTGATTCACTGTAAAGAACTAAACTCTAAACATAAAATTCATTTGTTTGGGAAACAGACTTTACTTTTAACAGATTTTGATTCACAAATTCACTAAAACAAATTCCTTGTGAATCACTTCTTTAGTGATTTTATATTTCAAAAATAATCTTTAACGAATAAGCTATGCTATCCCTCCTCATAAAAAACAAAAAAAAACAAATAGCACCTCTCAAGTCTTGTTCATGTATTTAGTATAAGATTGAGCCAAACTTTACCCAAAATTAAGGTTAGTAAATCCATATTCAGTGATACTCACCTGGAGGCATGAATGCCTTGAGAGGTTCTGGAATAACGATGCCTTCCTCTGTCTGATAGTTCTCCAGGATAGCACAGATAACTCGAGTGGTCGCACACATGGTGGCATTAAGCATGTGCACAAACTCAGCCTGTAAGAGAACAAACACAACGACCAATGAAACCAGTTTGATACAGTAAATGCAGATTACCCAGAATCCTTACTCAGAGCTGTGGAGTAGCACTGTACCTTGTCCATCATTTTCTTAGTCTGCCCGTAGCGAATACGTAAGCGGCGAGCCTGGTAGTCTGTGCAGTTTGAGCATGACACAAGCTCTCTAAAAGCCTGGGAGGCTGGGAACCAAGCCTCTAGGTCTAGCTTTTTACTAGCTGCGTGGTTCAAAGCACCTGTGAAATTAAAGCAAACAATATATTTGAAGCTTTATTTTGTGAAAAGCTTTTAGTGGTTTCCAACAAAAGACGCCCTACGATGCTTTCAATGAAAATAAAGGGTAATGTGAACAAACCTGACACGATGTTGACAATGCGGTAGGGGATTCCTAATGACTGATAAAACTCTTCAGCAGTTCCAATCATCTCATCAAACATCTCCCAGGACTTGCCGTCATGGGGAGAGGAGTAAACAAACTGCTCAATCTGGAAAGCGATAGAAAGAGGTTGTAATTATACAGTTAGTTCTTCTCATTAATACCAAAAATTTCTTCAAATTCTTCACTTTTTGGAAAATATGTTAATTTGGCTAGTGGTCTCTTTTTACATGAAATAAAGTCATCTAAATGCACATTAATTTTTCACTGTTCATTATTTCAGGGATAAAATAGTTCAGACCTTCTCAAACTGATGGACCCTGAAGATCCCACGTGTGTCTCTGCCGTGAGAGCCCACTTCCTGTCTGAAGCAGGTGGAGATGCCAGCATAGCGGAGGGGAAGGTCCTCTGGCTTCAGCCACTCATCTCTCAGGAAGGCTGCGATTGGCTGCTCTGATGTGGCAATCAAATACTTCTCGTCCACTGTATTGTCGTCAGACTTCTCACTTCCCTTTCCGATCACCTGAAAAAAAACACACATTATAAGAAACGCTGTAAATCTTTGTGGGTTTGAATCAAGACTCTGTAGAGTATCTCCTACAGCAGGAGACCAACTGTCTGATTCATCTGAATGAAGCTGTTTGTTTGAACACTTTATTTCAATGTACCAGTTACAGGATTCCCACACCTTTATATACACACATATGTTGCATAATGTAATTTATTTAAAATTTTAATAATTTGTACATTTTTTTATTCGTTCTTATTATAATATAAAATGTGTGTGTGTGTGTGTGTGTGTGTGTGTGTGTGTGTGTATTTAGAATTTAGTTCAAAAACATATATGCACTACCAGTAAAAAGTTTTTAAAGATTTTTTATGTTTTTTTTTTTTTAAGAATTGTCTTTTGCTCACAAAGCCTGCATTTATTTGATCCAAAATACAGCAAACGCTACCCTGGAAATCCAGAGGTCTCGCGAGAGCACAATTTGAATTGTCTCTGCAAGACACTCTGGCATCGAGCAATGATGCAGGTTACTGCAATACGTAAGCAATTGTGGAAACCAATCAAATCGGTGTATCTGATGTAGGCGGGCCAGAGGCGAGCTAAGCTGATGATGACAGCACTGCGACGTCCGAATCATATAGTAAACTTTGAAAGATCGCTGTCGCTACAGATGAACAACAAGTTGTTTGAAACGGCTTTGGCCACTACAATGAACGAGTTAGACTTGGCTTTCCATATAAAAGAGGAACAGAAAACCGAAAACTCGAATCGTTCCTTTGCAAGAAGGACGTTTTTGCTGTTTTGCCGACTGGATACGGCAAGAGTTTAATCTATCAGTTCACGAGTTCACGCTTACATATAATTAGCCGGAGAATAGTAGTGCATGTTTGGCGTGCTGTCCGGTGAAGGGCTCCGAGCTCGGGAGTGGCCCGAACCCAGAGTACGTTACCCCCCAATAGGAGTAGTGAGAACTCGGAGCGATGAGATGGGGTGGTGGAGGTTTACTGATAAACCATCGAGTGAATTGAGGTGAGTCAGCTGTATTTAAACCTATGGCGCTGATTGACTTGTGATGTTTACGCTAAGCATCTGACGCGCTTCTCCCGAACTTTGTTAATGAAACATCATTTAGCTCTGCTGGTAGCTAAGCGTGTATTGTTGTGATTGGTCGTGGCGTTATCCAATTGCGTGCAGTTAGAGTTTCAAATGCATGCTTGGTGCCGCCCCTCGAGTTAGGCAGTTTTCATTGCTCGATCCCAGACTTAATCTTAATAGATTAGGGTCTGGATTTTTCCAGGCTAAGCAAATGCAGTAATATTGTGAAATATTTTTACTATTTAATATAACTGCTTTCTATTTGAAAATTTCAAAATGCAATTCCTGTGATCAAATCTAAATTTTCAACACCAGTGCTCCAGTCTTCAGTGTCATATGATCCTTCAGAAATCATTCTAATATGCTGATTTACTGTTCAAGAAACATTATTTCTTATTATCATCATCAGTTAAGAACATATTTTTGTAATTAGCAAGAAGGCTTTCAATTGATCCAAAATGATGATAAAGACATTTATAATGTTACAAAAGATTTCGATTTCAGATAAATGCTGTTCTTCTGAACTTTCTATTCATCAAAGAAACCTAAAAAAATTCTACTCAGCCGTTTTCAACATAATAATAATAAAGTGTTTTTTGTATATAAAATAGCATAAAACTTATTTTATAATATAATTTAAATAGGGATGGGAATTTAATATGTCAATTAGATTAATTAATCACAGAAAAAAATAATGCGTGAATATTTTTAACGTGCCCCGCCCCCCCTACAGACCTGTAACGTTACACTTTGCAGAACTGCAGCAAGCTAGTAACAAAACGAACAAGATGCAAAACGAAAAGGACAAAGAACTGCATGGCTTGCTGAAGGGCAATTTTAAGTACAAAAGAGAAGCTAGTGGAGCCATTCATAAAATCAAAGTCATTTACTTTGTTTATGACAACAAAGCAGTTTTAGTTTGAAATATAACCTGAACTCTAAGCATGTTTCAGCTAGCTCGGCAGTCACCTCCGGCTGTGACAGTCAGCAAACTCCGCCAAACCATGCAGACTGAGACGTGTCACCGCAAATTAAGTACGTCTACATTGAAATCATTAACAAACGCGATATCTAAATGGATTGCAAATAGATGCAAAAATGAAATAAATTAACGAATAAATAATTTAGCTACAGTGCAGCTGTCAGGTTGTAATTTTAATAAAACGATTATGAAAATAATTTATTATTAATAATAAATATAACAATATAAAAATATAAATAATAATAAATAATGCACATAATAAAGTACTTTTAATATGAACAATTAAATTAATATTAAAATAAATATAATTTTAATTATAATTACATTTATTTTATTATTTCGACTGTCCATTACCATTTAGTTGATTAGGCTTGTGTTCAGTAATAAACAAAATGGTCACGGTTGTTGTTACCTTAGACACTGGTTTATGTTCAATAATAATTCAAACTGTTATTTGTAACCAATTGTGACATTGTAACCAAAACCATTGATTTGTGTTCGATAAGTTACAATTGTCATATACTGTAGCATAATTCACAGGTTTGTGTTCAATCAGTGATAAAAATGCCATTGGTAAAAAAATAAAAAAAAAATGCTTTTTGTAATGTCTGTATGTATGCGCGATTAAATGCGACAAATTTGATTACTTCATCGCCACACCATGTAATTAATTAGATTGAAAAAATGTTATCGCTTGACAGCACTAAATTTAAAACATTGAAATTGAAAACAAAAAAATTTAATTTAAAAATAAAATGTATAATATAAAATACATGTATATTTCATATAAAATAATATATCTACATATACTTTATTTCATAAATATTTGATTTGATTTGATTAGTTGCATTACGTGATTCTAGAAACTCTGCCATTGCTTTGGTTTAGATAAACACTCCTCCCATCAACGTTATATGCTTTTATTGTTTAAAAATAATTCAATCAATCAATCAAAATGTCAAATTAATTAACAGATGTAGGTCAAACCTTATAGAGCTCCTCGTCAAACTGGCTGAGCTGAGCAACCTCCTGCATGACTTCTTTTCTCATGAAGAAGGGTGTGTACAGGAGGTTATATTTCTTGCTGTACAGGATCCTCAGTGCGTAGTTAATTAAAGCCTGCTCCAAAAAAACTAAAGGCCCCTGAAATAAAACACACCAGCCATGAAATTCACAAATGGGTGTTTAGGGCTTAATTTGTCTCAAAGAACTGGAAGTTCAATAAGATGTTCAGGTTTAAACAGAAGCAGTGCTGTTTTCCTTTGGTTCACAAACTTGCATAGTTAAAGGGCAACAAACCTTGAGGAAGTATCCTCTGCTTCCAGCCACTATGGCGCCTTTTTCACCTTCGTATCCATCCACCATGACAACCAGGTCCACGTGAGAGTACTTCTTCTGCACCGTGCAGTCGCCCCAGGTGCGTTCCACCTTATTATCCGCATCCTGGCAAAGAGAAACACAGCCTAGTCACACAATGAATAAGTTCAACAAGGTCAAACAACATAGTATGGTTCATTTGGTTGATCTGATTCCATGAAGGTTTCTGGGTGGTTTGCAGGACATGCCCTAGTTTTATATATTTTGTATAAAGAAGCACCCACTGTGACTGATGACTGAAACTCACCTCATCGTTGCTGATGGGCACAGAGGGATGCAGAAGGTTGCCGATCTCTCTCAGGTACTCAAAACGCTCCGCCTCTAGCTTTAGCCGGTCACTGTCTGTTTTCTGCACAGCCTCGTCCACCAGTAACCGCACTTTCTTTATCTGAGTCACTGTGAGGGGCTGACAGGGACAGGATGGAGAAACACTGGTCACAGATGGATGCGGATGATTGTTTGTTGATACTTAAAGGAGTGGTTCACTTTCAGAACAAAAATGTACAGATAATGTATTCACCCCCTTGTCATCCAAAGTCTTTCTTTGTTCAGTCGTAAGGAAATTATGTTTTTGATTTCCCTCCATATAGTGGACTTCTATGGTGCCCCCGAGTTTCAACTTCCAAAATGCTCTAAACGATCACAGCTGAGGAAAGAAGGGTCTTGTTTAGCAAAACAATTGCTTATTTTATAAAAAACAATTACAATTTATATACTTTTTAACCTCAAATGCTCGTCTTATCTAGTTTTGAGTGTACTCTGTGTAGAGATTAAAAAGTATATAAATTGAAAATGTTTTTAGAAATAACTGATCGTTTTGCTAGATGGGACCCTTCTTCCTCGGCTGGAAATCACTTAGAGCCCTTTCAAACTGCATTTAAACTGCATTTTGGAAGTTCAAACTCTGGGGCACCATAAAAGTCCATTATATGGAGAGAAATCCTGAAATATTTTCCTCAAAAAAACATTCCTTCTTTAAGACTGACCTGAACATCTGTAAATTTTTGTATTGAAAGTGAACTACTCCTTTCATTTTCAAATATTTAAATACAGTAAAAATATTTAATCCACTAATCCAGTCTTCAGTGTCACATGACCCTTTACTGTCACTTTTGATCAATTTAATGTGTCGCTACTGCTTGACTCACTGATAATGTTTCTCCAGTGAGGGCTTCCAGATTCTGAGCCTCTTCTGGAAGAGTGTCGTCATCACCAACTGGCTCTTTTTTCTGCAAAAACAGAGTAATCATTCAGCAAGAACATTATTATTACTCAGCGATAACAGGTTGAAACAGGCATGCACCTTCATCTTTTCCCCGATGGCTTTGCTGCACAGATTCTTGGCCTTGTTCAGGTTATCTGCGGTGAAGCGACCTGGAGGCAAGAAAAGAGAAGTATTTCTAATGTCAATGAATGTCATTGATATACTGGCAAGAGTAATTATACTGTCTTAAGTTTGACATCTTGAGAAGACGAAAGATCTGAACATGCTTCAGAGAGTAAATGTGGAATTAAGCCAAATTAATTGAAGATTTTAATGTGTTTTTAAAGAAGTCTCTTCCGCTCACCAAGCCTGCATTTATTTGATCCAAAGTACAGCAAGAGTAAAATTCTGAAATATTTGTACTATTTAAAAGAACTGTTTTCCTAACTGTATTCCTGTGATTTCAAAGCTCAATTTGTAGCATTACTCCAGTCTTCAGTGTCATGTAAAAAACTTTTATTATTATTATTATTATTATTATTATTGTTCAAAACTGCTGAGTAGAATTTGTTCAGGTTTCTTTGATGATTAGAAAGTTAAGCATTTATCTGAAAATACAAATATTTTGTAACATTATACAGTGTATGTCTTTATTATCTTTATCAATTTAAAGAATCCTGATAAAAATTACTCAACTGTTTTAAATATTGAGAATAATACTAATAATAAATGTTTCTTGAACAGCAAATCAGCCTATTAGAATGATTCCTGAAGGATCATGTGACACTGACGACAAGTAATGATGCTGAAAATTCAGCTTTGATCACAAGAATAAATGTAACTTTTTAATATATTCAAATAGAAAACAGTTATTTTAAATAGTAAAAAATATTTTTAAATTGTACTGTTTTTGCTGCAATTTAGATCAAATAAATGCATGCTTGGTAGGCAGAAGAGATTTCTTTAAAAAAAAACATGAAAACTTTTGACTGGTTGTGTATTAATTAGTTATGATAGTCTTTTATTCGCTATTGTGATGTGATGAAAAAACTTCATGAAAAAGAAAAAAAAAAAACGGGAAAAAGTAACCAGATAAGAGATGCTCTAATGATGTTAACTAAATATTACTATTAAATTCTTTCAAATTAAATTGTATTGCAGTAACATGAATTGGTGGTGCTTTAAAAATAATGTCACAAACAACAGCAGTCATAAGGAAAACATTTTTAAAAACTGAGATTTATACATAATCTCAACTGTGAAATAAGCTTTCCATGGATGTATAGTTTGTTAAGATAGGACAATATTTGGCCGAGATACAACTATTTTAATTTCTAGAATCTGATGTTGCAAAAAAAAAAAATATTATATATATATATATATAGAGAGAGAGAGAGAGAGAGAGAGAGAGAGAGAGAGAGAGAGAGAGAGAGAGAAAACCACCTTTAAAGTTGTCCAAATTAAGTTCTTAGAAATGCATATTACTAATCAAAAATTAAGTTTTGATATGTTCAAGGTAGGAAATTTACAGAATATCTTAATGGAAGATGATCTTTACTTAATATCCTAATGATTTTTGGCATAAAAGAAAAAAATCGATCATTTTGACCCATTCAATGTATTTTCGGCTATTGTTGCAAATATACCCATGCTACTTAAAACTGGTTTTGTGGTCCAGGGTCACATATGTGATCCATGTTAAAGCATACCTAAAGCTCAAATCTCTTAACAGTGAGACTTTTCGATGGATTTAAATTAATACTACTTGAAATTGCCAACATGTCACACCCTAATACTTTCACTTTAGTCAAAAACATGGTAAAACACTGACAGTCCCATAACAGCACTGACAGTCAGCCGCTCCTCCTTGTTCCGCTGACACAGAGATTGCATCAGCTTCTGTTGGGTGATGCTGCTGCGACACATTTAATCAATGCATACTCATAACTCTCCAAATACCACATAATATGAACATATATTAGTCTCAATAACACGTTAGTCTCATTAAATTAAGTAAAAAGGCTACACACTGTGACAGCTGTTAACTACTAACGTCAATGCTACATGCTACTCTAGTACACCGGCAATGCGGATTTTGAACATTTACACTCATTTAATATTGAATGTATCATGTGGTACATATACAATTAGTGTGTATTTCCCTTTGTAGGGTTCTACTGTTTATGAACAGATCTGTTGTACGTGTCACAACCTGTTCTCATTCACAGACTGCCATGTGTTTCAATAGCTTTAGCGTTAGCCGCTACTTACATTTCCTCCATTCCTTGTCAGCCTCGACCAGTTTATCCACCAGAGACACATCTTTGAACCGTTTCCTCTGGGTTTCCCGGACGATTTCAGGATCGCCGCCTTTGTCGGTGCGAAATAGATCTAAATCGAGCACCATGATGCCTGTGGACGCGGCTTGCAGTGTGGATGAATGAAGGGAAGGAAAATGAAAAGTGTGGAGGAAAATTAAGGGGAGGCGCTAGAGAGCAGCAGCTCATGAAAATTAATCACGCTGCTGCGGCGAAGTTCAGCAGGCCGGTTGCATAAAACTGTTTTAGACTGGTCTTACAAGTTAGTCATCTCATTTTTTTCTTTAAGACGGGTCTTTACTTTGTAAGCCAGTTGCATAAAATCTTAGACTTGTCTAATTTAAGACCAAAAAGTTAGACTGATTACCCCATGGCTAACTTTTCCTTACAATCTATGTTGCCATGGAAACCAACTGTCAGCTGTGACAGATTTTTAAACAGCGTAGACTTTTGTTTGTCTTGTGCTATGGCAAATTTGAATCTTATGGTTTATGAACATGCAATAAGAAGAGAAAAGGTTTTTCAAAGACTGATCAAATCCACTGGAAGTTCTTTCTGAAAAGGAACTGTTTGTTTGTTTTTTTCGTTTGAATATTTCCTTCTTTGCTTCCTGCACCATGTCCGCGGGTCAGAAGGATTTATACTATTAACTTATCCGTTATTGTGGACCAAGCCTTGTGTTTTTTATTGTTTGCATTGTAATCGCTAAATTTGTTCATTAAAATATTTTCAGCAAAGGAAAACTGCGACGAGCGCACACTGTCGGCCATTTTGTTTAAGCTGTTCAGCGTCTTACTTTTCCCACAATGCAGTGCAAATTAGACTGTCTTACTAAAGACAACCATAGACAAAATAGCAAAGAAATCAACCAAGATGAGCGATACTATAAATATTCCTTTTGGTAAAGGAGAAGTTAAGTCAATAATTAAAAAAGAAATGAAGAAGAAATGGCAAGAGAGGTGGGACACAGATAAGAGTGGAAGGAAATATTATAGTATACAGAAATCTATCAATGCACAGGGTGTGAATGGAAGGAATAGAAGGGAGGAGTCAGTTTTAACCAGGATGAGATTTGACCACACTGGGTTAAATAAAACATTGTTTTTGTTAGGTAAAAGTAAATCAAATGAATGTATGGAATGTAAAATTACAGAAGATGTAGAACATATACTGTTGCACTGTGGGAAGTATAGGGAAGAGAGGATTAGATTAAAGCAAAAGATTAATCAGACAGGAAGAAACTGGAACCTTGAGGGTATTTTGGGAACAACAGGAGAAAGGGTTAAAGATGTACAGGATGCTGTTTTGGAATATCTGAAGGATACAGGGGTATATTATAGGATATAGGAAATAATATTTGGTCACGGATTAAATTTTTTTTTTTTTTTTTTTGTCTGTATAAAGTGGAAAGATATAATTCATGCTACATACTCCGATACAGTAGGTGGCGGTATGCACCTGATGTGTCATGAATGCAATCCGCCATAAAACTTAAAAGAAGAAGAAGAAGAAGAAGACAACCATGTACTTATTTTATACAGTCTTTCCCCACTGACTTTAGTTGGTCAGGCTTATTCTTAGACACAGTCTTAAGATAATGGCTATGTTTATGCAACCGGCCCCAGAATCATACAGCGAAAGGTGAAGGCTAAGCTAATGAATATTAATTATTTGAAACCGACGTTGCTTGGTAACCTCCCGGTAGATTACTTACAGTTACAAGTATTTTGTTTTATGAACAGAGCTTAAAAAGATACAAACGACAAACTTGGATTAGACCTTCAGACTGGTCTAAAGTTAAGCTGCGTTCCAGGCAGGTTTTTAAAGGGATAGTTCACCCAAATATGAAAATTTTATGTTTATCTGCTTACCCCCAGGGCACCCTGGTGAAAAAAACAGCTAAAACCAGCCTAGGCTAGTTGGCTGGTTTTAGCTGGTCAACCAGCCTGGTTTTAGCTGGTCATAGCTGGAAGGCAGGCTGGTTTTAGAGGGGTTTTGGCCACTTTTCCAGCCTGGCCAGGCTGGTCAGGCTGGTCTTAGCTGGTCAGGCTGGGAAACCACCAGCCTGACCAGGCTGGGAGACCAGCTTAAACCTGCTTAAACCTAGGCTGGTATTAGCTGTTTTTTTCAGCAGGGCATCCAAGATGTAGGTGACTTTGTTTCTTCAGCAGAACACAAACAAAGATTTTTAACTCAAAGCGGTGCAGTCTGTCAGCCAAATAATGGCAGTGGATGGGCACCAAACCTTTAAAAGTAAAAAAAAAAACAAAAAACATGCACAGACAAATCCAAATTACACCCTGCGGCTTGTGACGATACAATGATGTCCTAAGACACAAAACGATTGTTTTTTGTGAGAAACTGAACAGTATTTATATATTTTTTTACCGTTGATACACAGCAATGTCAATCTGTCCTGATTACGAGCTAATCATCCGGCATGTTACATGACTACAAAACATGTGCTACAAAAAAGTGCAGCCCAAAGTAAAAGATTCAATCCTAATTTGACTTCAAGTATTATTCCACAAATTAATAAGGTTGAAAGTTTAAAAATGACATCTGCGTCAGTTTTTGTGTATGCGTGTATTGTTGAACTTGAAACTTGAACTTTGTTCTTCTTTGTTGGTGTTGGCAAGTTTCTAAACAGCTTTGGCAAGATATAACAAGATATAGTGGCAAAGGAATTTATGATTGGTTTACTGTATTGTTTGCCAATGATCAAATGCAAGAAAAACTATTTATGCAATAAACTGTGGCTTTGCTACGTTTCATATTCATAAATCAAGGCTTTATAGGGGCGTTTTGTGAGAAGAGCCAGCTGTTTCAGATTGTACACCAATACAAAAACATCCTACATCTGTCAGACGAAATAGCTCTATTTACAAAAGCAATTAAGGTTTATTTGTAAAACATCATGCATTCATAAAGGTTTATAAACCTTTTATGTAACGATTAATGTATTAGTGTATACAGAGATACTGAGACACAAGTGTGTGTTTTAATTGTGGCTGAATTTCCATGCATTATAACAATATGCATTATACAAATATAAAGGGCCTTGCATTAGTATAGTGTAAGACCATGCCCTGTTGTTCAGAGGTATTTTGCCACAATAAAATGTAGTTTATGAGAAACTGGCCTTATATATAATAAAGGTAATTAAAATATGACTTCAGGTCAGAAAACTTCAGAATTTACATTTAAAGTCATTGACAGCAATAAATCAATCTTTAGTAGAAAGGCTACCATCATTTGTAATGGAAGTGCATGCAATTACTAGGAATAATCACTGCAATATGATGTTTAACGTATGAACACAAGCAACAGAACAAAATCAAGCCAAAATAAATATACACTTATATGAAAAAAATCATTCACAGCATTCAATAACCATAATATACTTCAGGATCCCTCTTAGCCTGTATGTCTTTTCACAACAACCTAAAGTGGCTGAAGATGCATTGGAGCAACAACTAGATGGGGCAGCCGTGGCCTAATGGTTAGAGAGTCGGACATGTAACCCAAAGGTTGCAAGTTCGAGTCTCAGGTCCGGCAGGGATTGTAGGTGGGGGGAGTGAATGTACAGCACCCTCTCTACCCTCAATACTACGACTTAGTCCCTTGAGCAAGGCACCGATCCCCCAACTGCTCCCCGGGCGCCGCAGCAATGGCTGCCCACTGCTCCGGGTGTGTGTGTGCACTTGGATGGGTTAAATGCAGAGCACAAATTCCTAGTATGGGTCACCATACTTGGCCTCAATTCACCTCCTTTCCTAGATGGTGCTGTTCCTAAGATGTTCTGTATTTGGTTACTAGGGTTTTTCTGGTACCTCTATGATACTCCGGTCTCTAGATACCTCAGTGCAATTTTATGGTCTGGCATTTAAAAGATGTAACTTTAGATAAGTACTAGCAGCTACATATCTATAGGACTGTTCTCAAATAACACACTTCCCTTTGTTTCATCAGAATTGTGTGAATCCATTAGGTCCTTATGAAACGATTGGAAACCCTACATGTTCCTCCTCAGTCAGCTCCTCTGAGAACTGTGCCTTGGCCTCCTGGATGGCCAGCTGTAGTGCTGCCCCAGCTGGGAGTTTACAAAACCCGCTTTCTGAAATGTTCTCCACCTGTAGGTAAACCCCAGGCTTCTGCAAAGCCACTCCGTGAAGGTGGGAGAAGAGCAAGGGTAGTTCTTTAGTCAAGGTGTACCTTGAAGCGAGACCTAGTAGTGCTGGGATATCAGACTCTTGCGAGTACTCAAAAGTGGCCACCATGTATTTGGAAAGGTCTCGAGCCAGCGCTTTGGCACGGCACAGCTCCTCTCCGATCATGGAAACGATAGCCGAGGCAGTGTTCTCCAATGGTTCCTCGTCCTCCGACTGCTGCTTCTGGTTCTGAAGGAGACCTTGTGAGCAGATGACCAGCACAAAGTCACACTCTTTCAATCTCCTGCAATGCCAACCCATACTACCCTCCTCCATAATACTCAAGGCCTCCCACAAGTCCAAATGCACCTACACAGAACAAGAATCAATAATAGAGATAATTAAAAAGACTGTTAACCAAAAAACAGCAATTCTGTCATTATTAACTCACCCTCATGTCGTTCCAAACCCGTAAGACCATTGTTCATCTTCGGAACACAAATTAAGATATTTTTGATGAAATCCGAGAGCTCACTGAGCCTCCATAGACAGCAAGGGTCCTACCATGTTCAAGAACATCGTCAAAATAGTCCATGTGACACCTGTGGTTCAACCGTAATTTTATGAAGGCGCTAGATGTAGAGGAGTTATTTAAGAGTTTTTGTGCACAAAAAGTAGCTTCAAAAAATTATGTTTGAACCACTGACTATTTTGCTGATGTTCTTGATACCTTTCTGGACCTTGAACGTAGTAGGACCGTTGCTGTCTTTGGAGGGTCAGAAAGCTCTAGGATTTCATCAAAAACATCCTAATTTGTGTTCCAAAGATGAAAGAAGGCTCATATATCCTTGAGTAGACATTATTATTTAAAAATGATTTCAAAGATACAGCACTTGTATTTTATCCATCAATACTAGAACTTAGGCTAGACAGCATACTGAATTTTAGGCTGTAAGGGATAGATTTACATGCTTTACAAAGGGAAGCACTGTATAAATGTGATCCAGGATCACAGTATTTTGATCACACTAATTTTTTAACAGCTTCACTTTTCTGTTTTTAATTTTTGATTTATTTTTAGAACAGTTACAATTATCTTATTTAATTGGTTTCTATTAAAACTAACTCTGGTGCGATTGCTCTGTTAGTGCGGTTCATTTGAGTAAGTGTGAACGCTGCCATCTGAACCCTGGTGCGCACAAAATAAGCGGACCAAGACAGCTAAAAACGATGGTTCTCGGTCCGCTTCCAAACGAACTCTGGTCCGGTTCAAATGAATTATGAATGTACCACAGACCAAATACTTCTAAACGAACCTAAAACAGGAAGTAATGACAAGATGCAATGCCATGCGACATGATTTCACGAAGGGAACACAGTGTATTCGAAGCAAAATGAGCTTAGGGCAAACGTGAAGCAACAAAGATGTAAAATGCCTTTTATGAGCTCTTTGTGGCATTAGGTGTAGTCGACTTAAAGCGACGCCAAGCAGAGCAATCAGTGAATTGGTAATTTGATGTCAAAGACCCACTTTAAATCAAACCCGGCTGTCACGAAGGACTCAGCCAATCAGAGCTCAGTTTCTTGAATCATGTGAGTCAGCATCACGCAGTCAGCAGAAGACGAACCGTGAGCGCTCCTATGCAGGACTAATCTTCCCTTGCCTTAGTGAATTTACATCAGCGAGTTCATGCCAAAAAGTAAGCTGTTTGTTTCCTGTGATTATGCTATCATCTCTGTGTTTTAAACCAGATTGGCATTTCTCAGTTATTAAGTTTGTTTACTTCTTATCGCGGAAATCCGCGTTAGCGCCTAAGCGCCAAAGTTTACTTGTAACAATATGTAGAACTAAGCCTGAGTGCCATTATAAGATAAATAGCGTCTTTAGATGGTGATTTATATTGTTATCCGTTTATATTTGTTTATATATCAGGTTATGCGCAGTTTCTTCATTTGACACGTTGTAATGGCGTCTTTCATGTTTAATGCCATGTGTGAGCTCATGACGCCACCTTGTGGACAGCTATGTACTACAACTACTCTAATGATGTAACCTATAGTTATTGTGTGTGTGAATGTTATTGAATTTAGCTGTATATCTAATATTCTTTGTTATTCTTTGATATTTCAGACCGCTCACTGTTACTACTATACCTAATCAACAGTAAACTCCCAGCTTGGTCTACCTGAGTCTTATGTGTTCTTACCGACACGCCAGTGCGGATACAAATTCACCTATTACAGTGCAAATACAGTCCTTACTGAAACCTTCCAAACAAATTTGGTCCTTCGAGCCGGATATTGTGTCTACACTGGACTAATGATGTCAGAGGACCAGAATGCAGAGTATCAACATCAAGGAGCCCGCCCTAGACGTACAGTTCGCCAACCAACTTACTTACAAGATTTTGAGTTGCAGTATTCTGGGCTGCCCAGACCTAATGTTGTCCTGCCACAATCAATACCACAAACACAAGGTTCAGAGGCCTTTAATCAGTATGATGAAAGAGAAGAGGATGTTGGATCACCTGACTCATTAGAATCAACACGCCTGGCTTTAGAGCCTTGGTACCTTACTACAGATCACTGGAGTGAGAGAGAGGAACGCAGTCTTCCCCGAAATGATCGTTCTTTACCTCCTGATGTCCAAAGCACAGTGCATGATCTGGAACAAGAGAATAGACACCTCCGTGCTGCTCAGTTAGCCATGAGGGAAGAGATCAGCCAGCTTATAGAGATGCAGAAAAGCATGCAGGAAATGCTGATTAATCAGTCACAAAGTCAAAGGTCAGTTCCTATACCTCAGCCACAGCCCAGAGTACTAAACCCTCCAGTTCCTTTGCCTAGAGTTGCAAGCAGACAGTCAGAGTCTCCAGTGCCTACACCAGCTCCTAGAGCCTTGCCAGTTCCTGCGCCACGCCGCCTTTCTACACCTAAGAATCCAGATCCTTATGCAGCTACAGTCAGCTATGCACAATATGCCCCTCCTTCAGTGCAGCCTTATGGAAATGCCTTTGCTTCAGATAATGTAGCTGCTCAGATTTCCTCAGGTAGTGTTGACACTCACAGAGTTAATCGGGACACAAGTCAGCTAACGACAGGAAGGAGAGCCTGTGTTATCTCCACACCTCCTTCTCCTTATTACAGTCAGACGCAGGTTGCACCAGCTAACTTTCCAGGGATCCAGGCTAATACGGCAAGACAAGAAATAATTTATAGAGGTCCACAGCCAACCATTCCAGATTTTACCCGCAGAGACCCTAGTGAATTTGCCCGTCTCAAACTTGCCTTGAATAACCTACTACCTGATGAAGCCACAGAGCTTTTTAAGTACCAAGTTTTAGTAGATCACCTGAAGCTTGCGGATGCTCGCCTCATTGCAGATTCCTTTCTAAATTCAGTCACTCCCTACTCTGATACCCTAGCAGCCCTGACTGAACGGTTTGGTCGACCTCACCAGCTTGCTTTGAGCAAAATTGCTGCCATTATGGATGCATTAGATGTTCAGTCTGGTGATACAGTAGGTTTTGAACGTTTTGCTCTTCAGATACAAGCCCTAGTGGGATTCCTTAAGACATTAGGAGCTGAAGGAGATGTCGAATTGCATTGTGGATCCCATGTGGCTCGACTTTTGTCCAAGCTCCCTCCAGAACAAAGAGCATCCTTTCGCCGTCACATGAGCTATGGACCTGGCTCAGTATACACTCTCCTTGACCTAGCTAAATGGCTAAAGTTCGAATCCTGGTGCCAAGATTCAGAGAGTTTTGGTGGATATAAGCCCCAGAAAGATAGAGCTCGTTCTCGAGTGGAACAACAGAGAGAGACTAAAGCCAAGATTAGACAGACTACAATCCTTCATGGCTCAAATGAACCATCTCCCTCAATCCCACCAGCGTCAATCAAGAGTCAGGGTAAGATCTTTGCCTTCTGTCCATATTGTGATAGTAAAGAACATTACCTAAGTCAGTGCCCCACATTCCAGTCCCTAACCAAATCCCAAGTGATTGACTGGATTAAGACTAATAACAGATGCTGGAAGTGTGGACGCAACCATAGAGCTGCACAGTGTACGCTCAAGAAACTCTGCCATTTGTGTAATGGAAAACACCTCCAGATTCTCCATGAAGTCAACACTAAGCCAGTTAATGAAGGGACCTGTTTAGTCAGTTCAACGAGTAAAAGGCTATACCTAGACCGCCCTCAAGGATTCAGCAGCGTCCTTCTGAAAGTGGTCAGAGTTATTCTGAAGCATAAAGGACAGAGCCTAGATACTTACGCCGTACTTGATGATGGTTCTGAACGGACTATGTTGTTACCATCAGCAGCCAGGAAGCTGGGACTCACAGGCCAGGCAGAGGACTTAGCCTTGAGAACTATACGGCAAGATGTCACTAAGCTTCACGGCGCCTCAGTGTCTTTCCAGATTTCAACTCCATCACAGCCAGGCAGGAGCTACAAGATAAATGGAGCCTTCACTGCAGAATTACTGAGCTTAACTGAACATACCTATCCTGTTGCAGAACTTCAACGACATTACCGGCATTTGAAAGGCTTACCATTACAACCTGTAAACAAAGCCTGCCCCTTGTTACTGATCGGAGCAGATCATCCTCACCTTATCACTCCGATTGAACCAGTCCGTCTTGGTCCACCTGGAGGTCCGGCAGCTGTCAGGACAAGACTGGGTTGGTCTTTACAAGGCCCAGCATCAGTCTTCGGAGATAATGTCAAACCCCATCAGTGTCTGCACATCGCTGTTAATCCTTCAATGACCGAGTTGTTCCGGAACGTTGAGAGACTCTGGCAAGCAGATGTGATTCCGAACAGATCAGAGAAATGTGCCACTCGGTCTAAGCAGGATCAAGAATCCCTTGACTTGCTCCAGTCAAAGACTGTCAGAGTAATGATCGATGGCGTGAGTCGCTATGCCACTCCTCTCTTGCGTAAGAAGGATATGCCCATTCTTCAAGCTCCCATGGAGGCAGTGCTTTCTAACCTTAGGAGCACAGAGAAACGCCTGGAGAAAGACTCCATCAAAGCGGCCGCCTACCAACAGGAGATGAATAAACTAAAGACTTCAGGTTATATCGTCAAACTTCCACCTGAAATGGCTGATTCTCAGAGTGAGTCGTGGTTCATCCCTCACCACATCGTGCAACACAACGGTAAGAACCGAGTGGTTTTTAACTGTTCCTTTAACTTTGAAGGCCATAACCTGAATGACTACTTGCTGCCAGGACCAGCCTTAGGCCCATCCCTGTTAGGCGTATTTCTACGCTTTCGTGAACACCCAGTGGCGATAAGCGGTGACATTAAAGGGATGTTCCATCAGGTTCGTCTCCTCCCAGAAGACCGACATCTCCTTCGCTTTATATGGCGAGACTTGGACAGATCTAGACCACCAGACATTTATGAATGGCAAGTGCTACCTTTCGGCACTACTTGTAGTCCTTGTTGTGCCATTTATGCTGTCCAAAGACATGTTGGGGATCACAGCACTCCTGATGATGACATCAGAACCACTGTAGAAAGGAATTTTTACGTGGACAATTGCTTAAAGAGCCTCACATCACCTCAAGAGGCCAGGGAGCTTGTAGACAAACTATGCACCCTCTTTGCTAGTGGTGGTTTTGAACTTCGCCAGTGGGCAAGTAACGACCCAAATGTGGTAAATCACCTACCAACGGAAGCGAGATCCACCAGTACCGAATTGTGGCTATCTCAAGATCGCACTGACGTGCAAGAATCTGCACTAGGTTTACGGTGGCACTGCAACTCAGATGTCCTCGGGTATAATACCCGTCCTGTCAAGTCTGGACCATGTACCCTTCGACACATTTACAGAGTACTTGCAACCCAGTACGACCCCTTGGGTTTCATACTCCCATTCACCACACGAGCCAAGATTTTAATTCAGAGATTATGGGACAAGCAACGAGACTGGGATGACCCAAATCTACCTGATGAACTTTTGAGATCCTGGAAGGAATGGGAGGCAGAATTGCCTATCTTAGCAAGTATCTCACTACCCCGTTGTGTCACATCCTCAGATATGGATCATTCTCACAACACCAAACAGATCCACATCTTTTGCGACGCATCTGAGCAAGCTTATGGATCTGTCGCTTATTTGCGTACGGAGGATGGCAACGATCACATTCAGTTAGCCTTTTTACTAGCAAGGTCCAAGGTTGCCCCAAAACGACGTCTGACGATTCCCCGACTAGAGCTATGTGCTGCCCTGAATGGTGCTCAATTAGCTAAACTCTTGCATACTGAGCTCACCCTTCAGATCAATACAGTGACACTATGGACAGATTCCACTACTGTGCTAGCCTGGCTCAAATCTGAATCATACCGATTCAAGGTGTTTGTTGGCACCAGGATAGCCGAAATTCAAGAGCTGACACCTGAATGTACCTTCCATTAGTCGACTACTTCCTCTTGCCCCAGAATTTGATGACTCTTGCCAGCTTATCAGAGTTGGTGGACGTTTACGTCGAGCTGAAGGACTAGAGTTGTCGGTTATACACCCTATAGTCCTTGACCCACATCACTGGGTTACCAAATTACTGATTCGAGACTGTGATAGTAAACTCTGCCATCCTGGACCGGAAAGAGTCTTTGGAGAGATGAGGAGAAACTTTTGGATACTGAGAGGACGGGAAGCTATCCGCAAACAACAACACCTGTGCAAAGACTGTCAAAAATGGAAAAATCAACCAGTTATTCCTAAAATGGCAGACCTACCACCAGCACGACTCAGACTGCTCAAACCTCCATTTTACAGTACAGGTATGGACTGTTTTGGACCTTTCCAAGTTAAAATTGGCAGACGATGTGAAAAGAGGTGGGGAATTGTTTTTAAATGTCTCACAACACGAAGCGTTCACCTAGACCTTCTTACATCCATTGATACTGATTCCTTTCTGATGGCCTTGAGGAGATTTGTAGCCCGTCGCGGTACACCAGCTGAGTTGTATTCAGATAATGGCACTAACTTCCATGGAGGACAACGGGAGTTGCAAGAAGCCTTCGCATCGCTCACTCCCCAGATCCAGCTACATCTAGCTAAACAGAAAATTTCATTCCACTTCAACCCGCCTGGAGCCCCACACTTTGGAGGTGCGTGGGAAAGAGAAATCAAATCAGTCAAGACTGCCCTGCGTGTCACAGTCAGCTCCCAAGTTGTAACAGAGGAAGTACTCCAAACAGTGCTCATTGAAGTGGAGGAAATACTTAACAGCAAGCCCCTTGGTTACATTTCCAGTAATGTAGCTGACCTTGACCCTGTTACACCAAATTATCTGCTAATGGGGCGGCCAGATAGCTCACTACCCTTTGTAGTTTTCCCCCGCTACAGAACTTATGGGCAGACGGAGATGGAGGCAGAGTCAAGTTCTAGCCGATCAGTTCTGGATAAGCTTCATCCGTCACTACCTGCCTACACTACAGACCCGCAACAAGTGGCACAGAGATGCCAGTGACCTTTCTGCGGGAACCATTGTAATGCTGATCGATCCACAACTACCACGAGCATTATGGTTAGTAGGCAAAGTTGTGAAGACATTCCCAGGTTCTGATGGCCATATCAGAGCTGCAGAGATTCATGTTAAGGACAAGACCTACATTCGACCTGTCACCCGCCTGATTCGCCTTCCTGCATTCACAGATCAAGATGAGTCTTAGCCCCTCAGACTGATTAGTTTATATAAGTGCAAATATGCAAACCATATTTGGGGGCGGCAATGTCACGAAGGACTCAGCCAATCAGAGCTCAGTTTCTTGAATCATGTGAGTCAGCATCACGCAGTCAGCAGAAGACGAACCGTGAGCGCTCCTATGCAGGACTAATCTTCCCTTGCCTTAGTGAATTTACATCAGCGAGTTCATGCCAAAAAGTAAGCTGTTTGTTTCCTGTGATTATGCTATCATCTCGCTGTGTTTTAAACCAGATTGGCATTTCTCAGTTATTAAGTTTGTTTACTTCTTATCGCGGAAATCCGCGTTAGCGCCTAAGCGCCAAAGTTTACTTGTAACAATATGTAGAACTAAGCCTGAGTGCCATTATAAGATAAATAGCGTCTTTAGATGGTGATTTATATTGTTATCCGTTTATATTTGTTTATATATCAGGTTATGCGCAGTTTCTTCATTTGACACGTTGTAATGGCGTCTTTCATGTTTAATGCCATGTGTGAGCTCATGACGCCACCTTGTGGACAGCTATGTACTACAACTACTCTAATGATGTAACCTATAGTTATTGTGTGTGTGAATGTTATTGAATTTAGCTGTATATCTAATATTCTTTGTTATTCTTTGATATTTCAGACCGCTCACTGTTACTACTATACCTAATCAACAGTAAACTCCCAGCTTGGTCTACCTGAGTCTTATGTGTTCTTACCGACACGCCAGTGCGGATACAAATTCACCTATTACAGTGCAAATACAGTCCTTACTGAAACCTTCCAAACACCGGCCAATCAGGTTGTGGATGTATCACTATGCCTTTGGGTTCGGTATCTTAAGTTCACTGTTCACTTAGGTTCACTGTCAAAAATGCCAGTGTGAATGCTAAGAGGACCAGGACCAAATGTATAATTTTCCTTTTAGGTCCGGACCAAATGAACCAAACGAACCAAACTACAAGTGTGAACGCACCCTAAAAAATTTCTAAAATACAACTTCAAAGAACAAAATAGCTTAAAAAAACAAAACACACACTTTTTCCTTAATAAAATCATTTTAAAATAATAAAAATAAGATTGATGTGTTTTGTCTGATTTAATCCTAATACACTTACTTGTGCAGCCATGTGCTTTTGCAAAAATGCTGCGAGTTGCAGCACGACTCTGACGTGAGCAGGACCGTCATAACTTGAGTAGCAAATCAAGAGGCGAGGGGGGCGGGTGGTTCTGTCCAGCAAAACACACTGTCCTTCATCCAGTTTTTTGTCATAGTACTGTTCAATGATCTCTGACAAATAGGAAAACAACCACCCAATTCCTCATTAGTACAAAACAACATGGACAAAAGTGTTGCTTAACAGTTTTGTAAAAACTGTAAAACTCTAAACCTGGTCTCATTTTAGTCTGGACTGTTTTCTTTTTGATTCCTTTCTTGTAGACAACAATGAAGGTGAGCACTGCGGTAGCAGCAAGCAGGGTTCCCACAGACAAGAGAACCATTAGTGAAGAGCTCTCTGTGAAGCGTGAGATCGGCAGCTCTGATCGTGAGAGGAAAGAAATACCAAAATGATTATGACACTGGACTTTTCACTTAAGTAACCTTTTCAGTGGGTGTTGTAGCTTTAAAAGCTGCCAGGCATGTTGCTCCACATGCAGTTATTGTGCTTGCTGATGTTCTTCCTCCTTGTCATTGAACATATCTTTATCGGTTTACACTAAACGTGTGATTTTTTGATTGATGGTTCAACATACCTTCAGAACTGTGCTGCACTACAACAGTGAAGGTTTTCCTGACTGCGTCCACAACATCAGCAGCAATCTGGAGGGAAGAAATGTACAAAAACTACTCAACAACATAAGGTCATAAATTGCTGTTGTAAAAAAAACAGCTGGAAGTTACGCATCTAGAAAATGACAGCTTATTTGCAGAAGCCCATTGGCACAGAGTTTCTGTTTGTTTAAATAGTTGCGACTGATTGAGAGATAAAACTACATAACTTATGATTTAATAATAGAGTACAAGAAGTCAACACACCCATTTAAACTAAAAAAAAAAAAAAGACTCACCTCACAGGTATAGTTTGTACCTGTTTGGAGATTCTGCAATCGGTATGTGTGATGTGTCTTATTCAGACTAAAATTCTAGAAGGACATCAACAAACATAATTCTTATTAACAGGTAAGCATTTATTTTATTTTAATTATATATTCATATTACACTTTAGCATATACATGCAGTGAGGGAAAAAATGTTTTGATCCCTTGCTGATTTTGTACGTTTGCCCACTTTCAAAGACTATAATTCAAAGTCTATAATTTTAATGGTAGGTTTATTTTAACAGTGAGAGAGAGAATAACAACAAAAAAATCCAGAAAGAAAGAGCTCTTAATCTCAGCTTGTTACCTGTATAAAAGACACGTGTAAACAGAAGCAATTAATCAGTCAGATTCCAAACTCTCCACCATGGCCAAGACCAAAGAGCTGTCCAAGGATGTCTGGGACAAGACTGTAGACCTACACAAGGCTGGAATGGGCTACAAGACCATTGGCAAACAGCTTGGTGAGAAGGTAACAACAGCTGGTACGATTATTCGCAAATGGAAGAAACAGAAAATAACCGTCAATCCCTCTCAGTCTGGGGCTCCATGCAAGATCTCACCTCATGGAGTTTCAAGGATCATGAGAATGGTGAGGAATCAGCCCAGAAATACACAGGAGGATCTCGTCAATGATCTCAATTCAGCTGGGATCATAGTCACCAAGAAAACAATTGGTAACACACTACACCGTAAAGGACTGAAATCCTGCAGCAATCCCCTGCTCAAGGAAGCACGTGTAAAGGCCCGTCTGAAGTTTGCCATCTGAATGATTCAGAGGAGAACTGTGTGAAAGTATTGTGGTCAGATAAGAGCAAAATCAAGCTCTTTAGCATCAACTCAACTTGCGGTGTTTGGAGGGGAGGAATGCTGCCTATGACCCCAAGAACACCATCCCCACCGTCAAACATGGAGGTGGAAACATTATGCTTTGGAGGTGTTTTTCTGCTAAGGGGACAGGACAACTGCACCGCACCAAAGGGACAATGGACGGGGTGAGAATCTAGGGTAAGAACCTCCATCCCTCAGCCAGGGCTTTGAAAATGGGTCGTGGATGGGTATTCCAGCATGACATTGACCCAAAACACACGGCCAAGGCAACAAAGGAGTGCCCAAGAAGCACATTAAGGTCCTGGAGTGGCCTAGCCAGTCTCCAGAACTTAACCCCATAGAAAATCTGTGGAGGGAGCTGAAGGTTCGAGTTGAGAATGTCAGCCTCAAAACTAGAGGATCTAAGAAGTGAAGTGACACAAAATCCCTTCTGAGATGTGCGCAAACCTGGTGGCCAACTACATGAAACGTGTGACTTCTGTGATAGCCAAAAATGGTTTTGCTACCAATTACTAAGTCATGTTTTGTGAAGGGGTCAAATACTTATTTCACTTTATTGAAATGCGTTTTCTGGATTTTTTTTTCACTGTTCAAATAAAATTACAGACTGATCATTTCTTTATCAGTGGGCAAACGTACAAAAATAGCAGGAGATCAAAAAAAATTTCTCTCACTGACTGTACATATTGGTAATAAAAACCCACTGGTTTAATGCTTGTGTAATTCCGTAGGCCGCCTCCGAAACATGATGAAAAATACTGACGGATTTTAAAGTTCTCAGGTGCGAGGTTAAAGGTCACCAAAACATCCTGGTTCTCCTGGTGGACCTCCACATATCTGGGGTACCAGTCTATAATGATTGACAGAACATACATGAATGCACACATCTGGTGCCATGAATAACATAGACACACAGAACACCACTCACCTTTCTTACACTCTTCAAGTCCATTTTTTTCAGGACATGCTGAAGCATAAAAAGCGTTTGACAGGTTTATTACAACTCAAGACATTGTTGGTTGATTCACTTAACATGCAGTGGCAGATTGTCAGCACTCTTAATAGCTATACAACTAATTACAAGGTTTGTTTTATAACCAGAGAAACACCTACTGCGTGTGAAAAATCGTTTCCTCGTATAGAACTGGTCCCACCGCTCAGGGACGGGCAACGCCATGACAGTCACGACATACACGCTATCCAAAGACAGACGTGTGAAGGGATCTGAGTGATATACCTGTGCAAAGATGTTAAAAGAAATATGTTACATGATCTCATGACTTTAGCTTAAACTGACATTAGGCATACGCAACTGAAAGCCATAAAAACAGGACTCACACTAAACACTACTGTTGATTTAATGAGTACGATTTGGAATGATTAATTTTGGAAAAATAATTAATGCATTTAAAGGGAACCCCAGGTGTTAAGATTTGTATAGTCCAAAATATGTTGAAAACAATGTGGATTTTTAAATAGCGTCAATCTTATATTTATTTATTTATTTAATTATTTATATAGTTTTTTTTACTTACTCTCTGGGCATGTGCAGGAGTGAGCGAGAGATTGGTACCCAGGAGAAAGAGCTGACATAAGACCTGAGAACCACCAAGAGCCTGAAGGGTTACTTGAAATCCACGTAAGAACGCAATACCTGTGCACATAAATCACACAATTAGACAAAGAGGTTGAAATTTATTGTCATATTAGATTTTTCTTCTATTACATAGCAGATACAAATTAAATATTCAACAACACGATAACAAATACAATGCAGTTTGTTAATAAAGAGAACATGTATTTGAAAATTTGCTTCAATGTTTTCGGAAACGTGAGCTCCAGGGTGTCAGCAGCCATTCAGCACTCAAAAACCTGCAGAGAGCAGCCTTACCTCGGCCAGATCTTCTAGAATTTGCCATTGGCTCTGATGTCATTAAATATGCGATGTAATTAGTTTTGGATAAATCATGGATGGTTTTTAGTCTCAATAATCTATTATTTGTTCCAAAGCAGATAGTTTTGGCTGAGGGAAATGTAAGATTGTAAAGGGATTAATTACACATATAATTTATAATTTAGCTCAAAGGGAAATCGAATATGATTCAATAGGGAATTTGAACAGAATCGCTGTTTTACGGCTGTTCCAGAGTCGACCCGCGATTCTTTCACAAGCCGTTTGACAGGAACTCTGCAACGGATATTACTATCCAGAATATAGTGAAAACACTATATATTAGCACAGTAGCAAAATCAGCAGTTTAAGGCAATAACTTGTAAGATACTTATCTTTTCTAATAAAAATACGATTTTAATGGATAAACCTAACACATACAAATAAACTAACATAAACACACGCATTCACACAGGTTGCAGAAAGAGAAAGTGAGGAAAGAATGAGTTTAAAGGAATGAAAATATGAAGTCCCAAGTTAGCAATATGCAATTGCTTAGACCTGAACAACCATCAATCACTTAATTAACCCTCGTATTGAGTCTCTCAAAGAGGTTATTAAACTTTATCAAATGCACCAGTTCAGTTAGAACCTGGAAGTTACTTGCGTTGCCTTTGTCTGTGAAGGGAATTCCTTTCGTCGCTCGTTTCAGAAAGGGTTTTCCCGAGGTTGCTGATTGGTTGGTGGTCGGTCAATGTGATGTCTTCTTGGGCGTTGGCTGGATATGAGAGATGTGCGTGCGCTGTTAAAGTTCAGGTCCGCGAAGACGTTTAAGTCGGTCGCGGCTTGCACAAACTTAACTAGACACGAAACTCTCAACGGAAAGAAATAAAAAGTATTAAAGTAAAAGACAGCAGTGGAATGGTCTCCTCATGTTTCCTTTAGAGGAGCGTCTGGCACACAGGCCAGGCAGCGTCAAGACGCGGCGTGAGGGACGTAAGAGAGCTTATAGTGAAGAGATAAGAGATTTGAGGGTGTCCTTAGTATTTAAACTCAGCTTTTGGACACCTCCCAAAATGATGTCTTGACCAATTAGAACATTGGCTGAACTCCGGTGGGCTGCTGGTTCCACCTTCCAAACCATAAATCACCATGTTATCTTATTAGTCCCGTGATCCCAAATTCCCGCTCTTTGCAGAGATAAATTTGGACATGATTTCTATAACAAGACAATAATACATTTCGCAAAGAATTGAATTACAGGAACATTTTGAGAATGCGATTTCCAGACCGTGCATATCAAACATCAATATAAACCATTAAACTATTCAATAGTTATCAAAAGGGACATACACAATGAGTGATTAAAACATAATAGACAAATGTGTGGGTTACATATATGATAGGAAGTTATACATAGAAATGAGGAGTTGCTCCTTAGTTCTTTAGCACATTTTAGGCGCATATGTACATCAATAGACAGTTTTCTGTGCCCTTCTGTGAGGGTCTGTTCTCTAAGCTGGGAGGTCAAAAGTTTAGGGAAGGAAATTCCGTTGTGTCCTGTGTGTGGGGGAAAACCAACCATATCGCTAATGACTTTACTCATGTGATGTTCAAGATCTGCATCTCTTTGACCATTAATCTTGGTTACTTGCTCCAAATTTGACAATCTCCTTATTCGAAGGATTTGATTATGAAGAAGTGTCTTTGTGTTAATTTTGCGAGTTCTTGGTTAGTTAGGTCTGCTTCAGGCTGGCGTTCTGGCGCCAGGCTATGAAACGTCAGATTTATGACGGGCCTCTTGTGGAATGTACGTCTGTAGAAGTGTTCTAACTTCTAATAGACTCTCTTAAATTGTCTGATTCGCGCTGAAATCCTACAGAAAAATCTCATCACGTTATATTTCAATGCTGTCTATTAGAGCGCTGCCTTTGTACTTTTGACTGAATTGCTTAGCAACTTTTATGATGGCTGTTGCTGTTGTTTATTAAATATTCTTAATCCAAAAATAATATTTATGTAAATATTAGTAGTATTTAATAATGATATTTATTATTGCGAATCAGTGTGTGTTCGTGGTGGTGATTTTAGTTACATTATTCCACCATTAGATGGCAATAACAGACTGTTTTTATGGGTAAGTCAGCCGTAAAGACTTTTATATTGAAATAGACTGAAACAGGGTTGTAAACAAGCAAGTTATTTTTACTTTTAAACAACACATTGTAAGCAGCACCCAACAAATGCACTGAGCAGCGCTGTCGTCAGAAATCACCCTTAACAGATGAAAGGATAGTACAACAAAGATAGCGCTTTCCTCAGCAGATGTTCAGACTAATGTTTTATTGTGAATATGAGTTTGAGCTGAAGAATTAATGTTGTATCAGATGCAGATAATCACACTCGCTCAGTCCATCTCTCTCTCTTAATACTCCACATTATACAGAGAGCTTTTAATACAGTAATGCAATAAGCTTTCAATGAAGCAACTCAATGTTGCTTTGATACTAGTTTTAAAGTGACTAAAGTTAAACTGTGATTTGAACCCATGGTGGAAGGAAGTAGTTCCCACAAAAGTGGGTATTTAAAGCCACTCTGTTGTTGTTTCTTATGCATTAGCACACATTTGTGCCGTCAAACTGTTGTATAAACGCAATATCACACAAGAATGACTACCGGTGGCCTCATGCCTACGGTCCATCATATCCGTTCCAATAAACAGTCATCTCACATTGCTACCCGTGTAATATTGCTCATTTCTGTAACTGATTTGCTTTGAAAAAAATAATGACAGAATGATAGACAGACAGACAGGACAGGACAGGACAGGACAGACAGACAAATAGATAGTTTACCATATTGGCTCGGGTTCCATGACACGGTAACAGCGTCATACGTTGGTTCTTCACTTGCTTCAAACTCAATCTGAATATTGTGTGGTGCGTGAACATAATGCTGGCAGATCTCTGGGGTTTCCTGACCTAGAAAAGAGTGACAAGGCCAAGGCACACAACCTGGCCAATGAGAGGAGTTACTGCACAGTAACACTAAATGTGAATTTACTGTCATGTAGACTATGTAGACTAACAATGAGGTACAGTGATGCCCACTAATATTGGCACCCTTCGCAAATATCAGCAAAGGCAGCTGTGGAAATAAATCTGCATCATTTGCACTGCAATCTCAACAAAATGGACAAGTTTATAATCAAATTCATTAATATTAAACATTTTTAACATGGTTAAAACGACATACTGAGTGACTGATACCGTCATGTCATGAAAAACACTTGAGCTCGTATTGAGCTCACAGTTTTAACGTATACTGTATGTTTGCTTTAATTTAATTTCATGATCTGAGGTAAACTATCTGTTGTTGTTTTCAGTATGGCTATAAATGTCACGCAATATGACATTCAAACTCACATTAGACACTTTGAATAAAGCACATAATCAGTATCTGAGATTATCACTGCCATTAGTTTGAATGTTGTTGTTCCAGCCCAGCCACTGTTTCTAAAATAAAAAAAATACAAAAACGGAAAAAATACCCTTTATCGCGTGTAGTTAGGCGTGGCGCTGCGTGTAGTTAGAACAGCGCAATAATCAAGAAGTTACAACTTCCAATCTACTAAAGATGTTACAAATCAGCCTGGAAAAGGGCGTGTGTCTATATCGTCCTAATGCACGCTGAGGAGGAGAGTTTGAGTGCCCAAAAACTCAAGGATCACAGCTGGAGAATTGCAGATTAGTTGAGTCTTGGGGTCAGAAAGCCTAAAAAATATATCAAACTAACAGTCCCAACATCACCACATGTTGTTTAAATGGTTTTTAAGAAAAAAACAAAACTCCTGGCTCATTCAAAAACAAACTCCAGCATATTCAGTTGTCAGACATGACTGGAACTTCAAATGGGACCAGGCTTCTATGGTCAGATGAAACATAAAAAAGAGCTTTCTGGCAGCAAACCCACTAGATGGGTTTGGTGTAAACAGGGATAAAAAATACCCCACTTCCACAGTTAAATATATTGCTAGATCTTTAATGTTGTGGGCCTAGTTTTCTGCTGGAGGTCCTGGACATCTTGTTCAGAGACATGGCACCATTGATACTATCAAATATCAACAGATAAAAAAATGGGTTGGTGAAGTGAAAAGAGCTAGCATTCTGAAGAGATTCTGGACAAAGGAATAATCTCTGATCTCTCATCAGGCATTATTGGAGAAAACTGAGAAAAATGAGATTTCCCCCCACCTTCCATTGTTTCACTTCAATGAAAGGTTAGAATTTCGACCAAGGGTGCCGATATTAGTGAACCGCACTGTACATTGTTGAAGACTTTTAACCCTGGGGGTGTGGGGGGGTATTTAGGAAAACGTTGCCATATGGCAAGAGTGTACCACAATGGAAAATGGCCAAAAATAAGTTTTTCTATTAAATTATGATTTTCTTTTCAATTCAAATGCACATTTCTTTTAGAAATGGATGCATCCAATCACATACACACATGCACAATTGCACTCATCATTACGGTCACTGAAGGCTAACTTATCTTCATTGACATTATAGCCCTCCCTATAGCACTTTCCATTAAATATTGCTGCATCCATTTATTGAAATAAATAATTTACTTATTTTTACATAAATACAACCACACTACAATAAACACTTCAAATATAGTATAATATACTATAAATAATCCCAATGGGGAAATGCATTAGTTAAATTCCACTGTGGTACAATGTTGACATATGGCAACATTGATATTTTCTCATTTTACAGTAAAACTATGTTAGATAATGCTGATTTGTGAATAAAAATATGTAAAAAAAAAAAAAAAAAATCCCACTTGAGAAAAAAATGTTCAGAAATTAGTTTAACACAACCATTTCCGGAGCACATCAGCAGGTGTCCTCCATGTGAAGGTGGTGGTGGGAAAAAGTGTTTTGGAGGAACATTCAAATGTCATTTGACTTAAAAACAGCACATCATTGGCTACCTTAGGGCTGGCCCTTTTAATTACCATATTCCATTATATTGCATTTTTGTCAGCATAGCAAGGAAATCAGTAGAAATTAATTGTTGCCATATGGCAACTCCGTATCATAGAGGGTTAAAGATGTAGCCATAGTTCAAAACAATCATAAAACATCAGTAATGAGCTTGTCTTAAAAAGCAGCTGAAAAGAACAATCATACATATACAGATTATAGCTTGGCTCAAGTGATTCCCAGAACTGCTGCAAATAATTATACTGCACACCAGCTCTAATTTACTGAAATTATCAGAACAACTGGACGTACAAATCCAACAGAGTCAGTAATGATCCTACATCACGCAACCTGTGCATGACTTCATTTGGTCTTAGACAACAATTCTAAATAGATGGACAAATGTAAGTCATTATTTTGGTATGACCGAAAAACAATCATTATTTCCTTGGCTTAAATATTGAATTTAAGATCAAAAAGAAAACAGCTGAATTCAATACAAATTCAATCAAATCAGTGTAAAGCTGTAAAACAAAGTAATTAACTGTTATAGCTATATCCTGAAACTTGTTACCCTAAAAAATGTAAAACTTTAAACATATCCGCAGCTGTTTTAATAGGTTTATAGAATGATCACTGACAATGTTTAGAGTCAAGTTCGCCCATTTTGAGTGCTAGTTTAAACAGAGTTTTTAACTGGCTGTTGTAAACATGAATATATAAAAATCACTCTTGCTCATTCAGTTACATGTAATGTAACAACATTCATAAAAATCACTGAGTTCTAGATCTGGATTCTGTTGTGTCATTAGGACTAGGCGTGCTGGACATAATAATAATGACTTACTTCCAAAAGGGCTGGAGAAGGGAATGCTGGGAGATTTCGGAACATCATCTGCTGAGATTCTGCAGTATTCACATCTGGGATCTCCCTGAAAATGCATTGTTTACTTAAAAAAAATAATATAACTCTCCCATTTTTAGATCACTAATGTGTGACCCTGACCTTGTGACATCCTTTGCACAAAAGGTCAGATTTATGTCTTCCAAGTTTTCACTTAAAGGAGTAGTTCACTTCCAGAACACAAATTTACAGATAATGTACTCACACCCTTGTCATCCAAGATGTTCATGTCTTTCTTTCTTCAGCTGTAAAGAAATTATTTTAAGGAAAACATTTCAGGATTTCTCTCCATATAATGGATATCTATGGTGTCCTTAAGTTTGAACTTCCAAAATGCAGTTTAAATGCAGCTTCAAAGACCTCTAAATGATCCCAGCCGAGGAATAAGAGTCTTATCTTATATATACATATATACAATTTATATACTTTTTAACCACAAACACTCATCTTGGTCTAGCTCTGCATGAACTGTGTGTATACCGGTTTATGACAGTTAGCTGCAGAGTGAACATGCAAAGAAGGTCACATGCCCTTTACAAAAAAGGAAAAACAGCGACGTAGGGTGAACTTTAAGTTGGAGGAGAAAATGAGATGGGAGTTTTTCAACATACCTAACTGTCATAAACAGGAACACATTGAGCTATACCAAGATGAGCGTTTGCTGATCGTTTTGCTATAAGACCCTTCCTCTCTCAGCTGGGATTGTTTAGAGCCCTTTGAAGCTGCATTTAAACTGCAATTTGGAAGTTCAAACTCAAGGGCACCAGATATCCATTACATGGAGAGAAATCCTGAAATGGTTTCATCAAAAAAAAAAAAGTATTAATTATAATTTCTTTACAACTGAAAAAAGAAAGACATGTACATCTTGGATGACAAGGGGGGTATTCAACATTATTTGTAAATTTAAAATTTACTCCTTTAAATTTTTAAAAACAGAGTGGACTTTGCTGTTTGTAAGAGCTTAAACATACAAATACTTTGATTCATGCCAGGCTTAAACAGACAGGCTTAAACAATCTTCAAGAAGCATGACAGCGAAACATAAGAGCAAAAGGAAAGCCGCAGACACAGATAAAGATCATGAAATGAGTTTAGAACGACTGTTAGAAGTGAAAGTGAAAAGGAAAAAGATGTAACATGTACTTCACATTACCCTAGTGAAAAAAAAAAATATATACTCAAATGTATTTGAAATACATTTATTTCATGCCAAGTATACTACAAATACATTTAGTTATGTTCTTAATAAAAATACCCTGCAGTTGTACTTCAGTACACTAAACTGGTCTGGTCAACTTAAACCCTGCTAAATTGGAACAACATCAACGCACATGACTTTAATTGTGCAAAATTAGTGCTGAAATTCAACTAAATATGTACTGAAGTATAAATACAATATGTAAATATAAATATATATATCTTGAATTTAAAGACGATACTATTCAAAGATCATACAATCTTTTTTAATAGTGACATTAAAAAACATTTTAGGCTTAATATTATGAAATGTGTATTGTACACAAGTAGTAGTCCAAATAAAGTTTAATTATAATATTTTACATCAGTAAGTCTTGAACGATATAGCTCAGTAAATATGTTAATAGCTTTGAACTATACTTCGCAGAAAAAAATTATTTTATATAGATTACTTTTTTACTAGGGTATATATTCACACATTTTTAGTGTCCAAATCAGATGTACACAAGTGATTTTTTTATAGGCATAAAAAGGCAAGTAAAAAAATATGAGTGAAATGTTCAATCATCATTCAGCGTAAGAGATATATTAATAAAAACATACTTATGTATAATTATATAAAAAATATTATATATATATATTTTTGATAAAAGCATACATATTTTATATATATAGCTGCCACTTGAAAGATTGGGATCAGTATGACTTTTAAATGTTTTTGAAAGAAATAAAGTAATATTGTGAAATATCATTACAGTTTAAAATAATGGGGTTCTATATTAATATATTTTAAAATATAATTTATTCCTGTGATGCAAAGCGGAATTTTTAATCAGCCATTACTTCAGTTTTCAGAGTCACATGATTCTTCATCATTCTAATATGCTGATTAATTACTGTTATTATCAGTGTTGGTAACAGCTTTTTGGAATTTTTTGGAACCTGTGATTCTTTTTTTAGGATTCTTGATGAATAAAAGGTTAAAAGGAACAGCCTTTATTCAAAATATAAATATTTAAAGACAAAATAAGACAAAATAATGTCTTTTTTCTTTAAAAAAAAAAAAGAAGAAAAATTTACTGACCAGAAACAATTTCTTTTTTAAATAAATGCTGTTCTTTTCAAGTTTTTATTTGTTAAAGAAAAAAACATTGATACTAAATCAGCATATTAGAATGATTTCTAAAGGGATCGTGTGACACTGTAGACTGGAGTAATGATGATAAAAATTCAGCTTTCACAGTATCACACGAATAAATTACATTTTAAAATATATTTACATAGAAAACAGTTATTTTAAATTGAAATAATATTTCACAATATTACTTTTTTCTGTATTTTTGATCAAATAAATGCAGCCTTGATGAGCAGAAGAAACATCTTTAAAAAAAAACATTCAATATCTTACTGATCCAGACTTTTGAACGGCAGTGTATATTCATTCAAATGTTTTAATGTATGAAAAAAAATGTTACAGGTCTATTAAACTATTGTTTTGATGCTAAAAATAGTGAAAATAAATACATGATACACATTAAACAACAGTTTCAAATTTGATTAGTGTCTAACCTTGGTCAATTTCTTTATGATGACAAAAACATTTAGTGTGTGTCTATAATACTTACTTGTGAATCTGCTTGGCTGAACTGATCTAAACAGCACCTCTTATTCCTAGTAAGCTGGAAGTCAAAATATGAAGTCTTACCTGACGGATGCATTCAAGCGTGCAGTTCTGAGGTCTGTAAGATGTTTGTTCACCATGGGCACAGAGTAACCAGCTGACCAACAGGAGCAGATCCAGGGTCAGTGTGGGTGGCCACATCCCACTCCCTTCACCTGGCTAAACAACGCTGAAAACTGTCTTCAATCTCCAGCACAGCTACGTCCTCAAAGCAGATCGAAGCTGTCTCGGTTCTCGTGGAAAACTAAAAAACAGTTAAAAAAAAGTGGAAGGGGTGGAATGGGAGGGGGAGGAGGTAGGCAAAGGGTTGGGAGTAAAAACAACAGCAGCTGAGGGAGTGGTGGCCTGAGGGAAAATAGTAGAGCTGCAGAGGCTGTCAAAAAAATCCATCAACCGTGCCGCCAGGTGTGCTTAACCTGATGTACTGTTTCGAAACTGCTTTTTTGGCTTTAACTGTGCTAATGGAATAATGACCATAATAACTCAGACCACCATATTCTTGCAGGACTAACCAGCCAATGGCCAAAAACAACATTCTGCATCTGTGTAAATATGATTGGCGTTCCCTGAACTGCGATTCCACGAAACACACCAGGAGAGATTGATAGCCCATGGTTTGACGTGGCTGAGCAAACCTTGCGTTTCATTTTCGACAGCGGTCCAGGAAACTTCAGAAGGCTGCAACTAATGCTTATTTTGATAATCGATTAGTTGGCCGATTATTTTTTCAATTATTCAGCTTTTAAAAATCCTATTTTATTGACGAAAATCACATTATTCCACATTCTGCCGAATGTCCTTCAAACAAACGCACCAACTGAATGGTATGAAAACAAAGTGGTTAATTTATTAGAGCAGCTGTCGTAATCAAGAGAAAACAAAAATAATTTAGAATCTAAAAATATTATTGTCATTTATTGGGCAAATAAACTGATACAACTAAATATTATTTTATACTTTTTTTAATTGTAATTGGGTATCTGAAGAAAAAACATAGTAAAGCGATTTATTTTTTTATTTTTATTTTTTGCGTTTTTTCATAGCATTAGAAATAGCTTGTTACTATAAGAGCTTGTGCATATTGAAGGACTTAATCAATACAGAAGGCTAAAAATTATTTTGGTAATCACCAATACTGTTAGTTTAGAGCAGCAGTGTTTGTTAAGCATTTATTTAAAATAGAAAGGTTTTCTAACAATATAAATCAAAAGTTTGGGGTCAGTACATTTTTATTCTTTTTCTTTTGTTGAATAAATTAATACTTCTATTCACCAAGGATATGTTAAATTAATAAAAAGTGATGGCATAGATTTACAGTGTTAGAAAAGATTGATATTTTCAATAAATTAATAAATGCTGTTCTTTTTAATTTGTTATTCATCAAAAAATCCTGAAAAAGAGTCACAGGTCCATAAAATATTTGGAAGTATATAGCCTATATATATATATAAATATAATAAAGACGAATAAAAACAAACTCGATGTTTACCAACAGGTGAGATGAATGTTCTTCAGGAAAACGCCTTCACTTTGATCAAAGTCACGTTTACTGTCATTTCTTTATATAAAAGGCGGCTATGAAGCGACTGATATTTATAATAGATACTTACACACTGTTATCTCTTTTCAGTTCCTACTCTCATTAAATACGCGCACTACATGTCTTTTAAACCTAAATGAAACGTTCAACAACAGATATTTCAGCACAATGAACGTTTTTGCGCTGAGTAATAATTGTCTGTGTTCCGTCTGTCTGACGCGCGTGCACGCGCCTGCCGCCACGGCGCTCATTTAAAACAGATATTAACCAAAGGCTATAGAATAAAAAGGGTCTTTGTTTAAACTTAACACAGACTGTCAGAGCGGACTTTTATACAAAAACGAAAATGTTCTAATGAGTTTGTGACAGATAAGGATATATGACTGTAAAACGCATTTGTCAAACCGTCTGACACAGGGCAAGCCAATTACGCTATTAGCGTAAAGCTTAAAATAAAGAATTCTCAAGATTTGGGCATCTTGAATCACGTAACTATCCCGCAGCATCTCCATCACTATTTGTAAATGTATTTTGTCCATAGAAATGCGTTATTCAGTGCTGTAATTTGACGCGACCGGCTTAAGTTGTAACGTTACCTGCACTGTGTGCGGACCCGACTATTCGATTATGAGAATCGCTGTCGATTATTTGCATTATCGATAATAATCGATTTTATCGATTAGCTGTTGCAGCCCTACTACAGATCTTTCAATATGTAAACACTGGTCTCCAAAAGTGTTGGTAGCAAGAGAGCAATCATGAAATGATTAAACAGGAAACTTTGCAAAGGTACATAAATGAGGGATTTATTTTTGAATAAGATTCAAGAGATGGTTCTCTATTTACAATCAAGAAGGAGAACATGTCAGGTTAGTTCTGTGCAAGATCTGACTATGAGCATATGACACCACGTTCACGACTGGCCTGGTTTAGGCCTCATCTTGACCTATATACAATGAAAATGTGGGTCCAACAGGTTATAGATACTCAAAAAATGCTACACAAGATGAAGCATTTTGCTGCCTGGTTTCAATAAAATCAACAGCACAGCAAGATGGTTCAGGAACTCTGCACCTCTTGTAGATTTGGCATCTCACCGGATCTGAAAAAGCAATGCAGAATTTTATGTAAACATGCTATGGATCCAAACAAAGAATTTTTGAACCCCAGTAGACAGATTCATTGCCATTATTTTTTTGTACTCTGCCAACATCTTGTTTTCATTTGTCACAAACATTTTAAGCTAGCCCTGAAACACATCGGTTTTTGGTTTAGGTTAGGACCTTGTTGGAGCATGTCACGATTACACAAGTCAAGCTCACAAAGCTTCTTTCATATGGTTCTACTAGTGAACATAAGGAAGAACTTTGGAGACTTGTGTTTTTAAATCCAGACACATGACAATTTCAGTGTCAAGACAGGTCAGGGGCCGGATTCACAAACATCTTCTTAAGAAATAAATTAAGAAATTTCTTAAGATAAATTCTAAAAAGTTCGTAAGAATGTTCTTAAGAGCAATTCTTGAAAATTTCTTAAGAAGTTCTTAAATATGCTTTTAAGAACATCTTAATTTTTTTTCTTAAGAAGAAAATGATACCTCAATCTGAGTGAATGCATGGCTGAAGACGCATTTATAAACTCGCACTTCAAAGATTGTCTTTTTTGAGGTTTCTGCAGATCATCCTAATAATCATAATAAGCGCGCACACTATTTTCATCACAACCTTGGTTGGCACTCGACTTTTAATGCACCGTGTTTTTGAACAGTTACTTTTAAAGGGTCTGTCTTAAACTTCAGCGATTTGTTTGATTATTTGTTGTGCTGTTTTTGTGCCTTCATCCAAATGAACACTTCCGGTGTGTGTGCTCTGCTATGCAAAAGCGTCCTACGCATTTATGTGAGCAAAATATGGCCAAAGATTATGTCGTATTTATAGACTAAATAAAAAAAATGTTTAATTAAACCTCCCAATCCGACTCGTTTTTGTAGAGTTGCTACTGAGTTTTGACATCAGCAAAAAGTAGGGTCATAGGCTAATCATGAGCAATCATAGTTTACATTATCAAACATCTCTGTCACTTCAGAGAACTCCTGCTCATCTCTAATAGTCCTAATATGTATTATATGTAGCTACTAGTGTTGCAATGCTTAAATTTAACAATTCATTTGAAATAACCCAATACATTTATTAAATAATTCTTACTGTTTGGGATTTAAGACAAGTCTCAGGCTATCCTAAACTTAAGAAGTTATTTACAGTGGTTTTTAAGAACATTCTTTAAAGTGCCCCTATTATGCCTTTTCAAATATGATATTTCATGTAGTGTGTCATGTAGCTGTATGTGAACATAAACTATCTGCAAAGTTGTGACGCCGACAGTGCACTATAAATAAAGTTTTTGTCTAACAAAAAAAAGAGTCGGCTCACATTCGCCTAAACGAGTCGTCAGCAATTCGAATCTTTTTTCTGTAACGGCCACACGTCACGAGCTACACATTTGCGTAATGTCCGCCCACATTCAATTTCGCGAACAACTTGCCCGCCCACAAACAGTAGGCCTACCATTTTCACGTGGATTACATCATGTTAAGAAGACGCCCTGCGCTGTGAGAGTGAATTTGTTTTATATGCCCTTCCGAAAGATGAAACTATCAAGAATGAGTGGTTAACATTAATTTTTTCAACACCTCAGCAGTCCAATGCCAATCTTGTGTTGTGTTCGCGTCATTTTACTGATGACTGCTTTTCCAATCCTGTTGAGTAACGTTACAACGCGAGATTCACCAAACGCTTGGTTTTAAAAAATGGATCAGTGCCCAGTTTATTTGTACCGGCTTGCTCCTCTGAACTTCTACCTGTAAGTATGATTAATAATTGTATTTTCTAGCGATCGTTCAAAATACGTCTTTGTGTACGTTATGGTGTGTAACAACCCCGCACATGTCTTGGTAACCGGCTAACTTGTGTTTCTGTAGTTCTGTTGTTCAGCTGTGAGTGCAATGTAGTCTAAAAAGTCTTGTGATTGATGCAGCTTGACTGTCTGTCTGCCTTATTAGTTTAAGTAATGATAATGATAAACGATGGCTTAACGCAGTGTTATGGATTGTACAGTGTTGAAGTTCACAACGTAGAGATGTGTCCGGTTCGCTTCCAAAAGCAAATTGCAAGCACTTTCCACAGTTAACATATGACACCCACTGAGAAACGTCCTGCTCCGGTCGTGCTTGCAAAACAGTTTCTTGTCGATGTGACACTTCAACAGTTTCATCGTCAGACTCCGGCTCGAATTGATAGGGTAAAATCGAGGCTATCTTTTCTATGCATTAACAGGTCTCCACAGCTGTCATTCAGTTATGCCAATGGGCGTTTCGTTTTGCGCTGTAGCGGTAGACCAATCCAAAAGGACTGCACCATCTGACCAATCACAGCAGTGAGGGCTCACTGAAAGGAGGGGTTTAGAGAGACTGATTCTTCGAACTGCTTCAAACGAGTCGTTTACGAATCATTTAGAAACGGGGTAAAAATAAATCTAATTTTGGAGAAAACTAAAGTGTTTTTTGAACTTGCATACATGTAAACCTGTTTTAAGAGACTATTACAACAATATTAACTACCTTTAAAATGGCATAATAGGGGCACTTTAAGAATTCGAAATTTCTTAATTTTGGTCATAAGAACAATCTTATGTAAAAAGAATATTCTTAAGACGAATTTTTCTAACTTCTTTCTTATGTTAAAAAATAAGAAGAAAATGGCAGTTAAGAAGAAATTTCTTCTTAAGAATGTTTCATGAATCTGGCCCCAGGTCTTTAATGCAACTGCAGAAAAACAACAATAACTGCCCTGAAGATACTCACTGTGTATTTGTCCCATTTCTTTTCGGGATCGTAAGGCTCCCAGCGGCTGGCAGGAAAGATGTGTTTGTTTTTCTCATACCAGCTCCTCAGCACTACTTTTCCCGCATGAGACTAGACAACCGAAAAGATGCAAAGAGCTTTAAATTCACCTGAGGCACACTGTGTTTACAAGTTCTCATGTTGAAACAATGAGGAACAACATGTTGATGATTGTGCAAGTTTTGAGTCATCAATCAAATTTTTGAAAGACTTGATCAAGAGTCTTGTTTAATGCATCTACAACATATCCTGGAGCACAAATGCTAATTTGCTACAATAATTTGTAATTGTAATTCCACATTCACTTGCCCCAAAACATCAAATAAGAAACATGTCTGTTCATGTCAATGTGGGTGGTTGTGATCGAAAATATCCAAAATATCCTCATAGTCAAAAATCGCCTTACCTCATCTTTCTCAACTGTGGCGTCGTTCACCAGCCGAATGTCATCATGCACATCAAAATTGAAAAGAGGCCCTGAGGAAAACCAAGAAAGATTCAATTCAGTGCCACAAGCAGAAATACAACAAAAACAACAACAACAAAAAAAACAAAGAAGGCAAATTTTAGATCTGAGTTGAGCCTGTCAAACTAAATGTGGTGGATAAAGTAGGAACTTACCACTTTTGCCTCTTGCTTTTGTCACAATGAAATCATAGAAACTGTGATGCTGCAGAAAAAAGCAGGTTTTAGTCACTCAATGTGTTTTGAAAGGACAAAAGAACTATAATTTGTGATTTACTACCACCTGTCTTTGTAAATGCCTACTAAAATGCCAATGAAAAGAAAGTGTGTTGTAAAATATGTTGTTTATGTAGTAAAATGTGCATGTGTTTGTCACAAAACCTGACAAAAGCTTTGCACACTGTAAACAATGACGTATATTTCAATGCTTCAGGAAAAAAAATAAAAAAACATTTGATCCCCTGCTGATTTTGTACGTTCTCCCACTCACAAAAAAAAGATTAGTCTATAATTTTGCACCTGCATGGTCCCTCTGCTCAAGAAAAAGCACATGTACAGACCCGTCTCAAGTTTGCCAATGAACATCTGAATGATTCAGAGGAGAACTGGGGGGAAAATCAAGCTCTTTGGCATCAACTCAACTCACCATGTTTGGAGGAAGAGGAATGCTGCCTATGAACCCCAAGAACAACATCCCCACAGTCAAAACATGCTTTGGAAGTGTTTTTCTGCTAAGCGGACAGGACAACTGCACCGCATCAAAGGGATGATGAACGGAGCCACGTAGCGTCAAATCTTGGGTAAGAACCTACTTCCCTCAGCCAGGGCATTGAAAATGGTTCATGGATGGGTATTCCAGCATGACATTGACTCAAAACACACAGCCAAGGCAACAAAGGAGTGGCTCAAAAAGAAGCACATTAAGGTCCTGGAGTGGCCTAGGCAGTCTCCAAAACTTAATTCCAGAAAAATCTGTGGAGGAAGCTGAAGGTTCGATTTGCTAAGCATCAGCTTCAAAACCTTAATGACTTGGAGAGGATCTGCAAAGAGGAGTGGGACAAAATCCCTCCTGAAATGTGTGCAAACCTGGTGGCCAACTACAAGAAACATCTGACCTCTGTGATTACCAACAAGGGTTTGCTAGGTCATGTCATGCAAAGGGGTCAAATACTTATTTCACTCGTTAAAATGCTAAATCAATTAACAAGGGTTTGCTAGGTCATGTCATGCAAAGGGGTCAAATACTTATTTCACTCGTTAAAATGCTAAATCAATTTATAATTTTTTTGAAATCTCACTGTTCCAATAAATCTACCATTACAATTATAGACTGATCATTTCTTTGTCAGTGGACAAACGTACAAAATCAGCAGGGGATCAAATATTTTTTTCCCTCACTGTAGAAGATTTAGAAGAATTAAGATTTACGCAAGATTTGAATGAAGTTTAGATTCTTTAAAAGCATTAGTTTTGTTGTGGAAACTTTACTCACATGTGGGATTATCAGATCCTCTTTAATGTACATTAGATGCTCCACTCCTGCTGATCTAATGGTCACAAACAGACTTTGATATTACATCATAGTACAATAAAAAGCACAAAAACATCTACAACATAAGCCGTCATTGCTTAAAGAGTGTCTGGAATTTGTATATAATGTTCATTCAACACCAGTTACATGACACTAATAGCACTCTTGTAAATTGTGCTTTCTACATGCATTTGAAATTCAAAGAAACAAAGGCTATTATCACTGATATTCTGAAGAAACCCAGAACTAACACATTTTTGTAAACTGTCCTATATTTAAAATAAATAATATTCAAGAATTTGTAGTTAAAATGTAGGGCTGGGCGATTAATCGAAAAGTAATCGAAATCGACATTCAGAACCTATAATCGATCAAATTTTTCCCAGGTCAATTATTTCAATTACTTTCCCTTAAAAACACTACTGCGTGTGGAGTCACGTGACCCCGCTCCGTTACGTTGCGTTATTCCGCCGACATGTCGATGGAGAGCTTAAACAGTATTTATACAGTAAAAAGTATTTACAGGATATACAAGAGTAATTTTATTTAGAAGAGATACTGCTTATTTTCTACTTTTAATATTTATTATTATTTTATAAATAATTTATTTTGTTTCCAAAAGTGCAAGTTATTTATTTTCACTAATTTAAGAAAAATGTGACTTTTCATTTTAAGCAATGTGTGCTTTAATTTCAGTTGTTCAACACTGATGTTCAATAAATAATCATAGATAGTAGATAGTGTGTGTGCACCCTTCATTCAGAAATCTCTCACTTGTAATATGTGCGCATATTTACTGTACAAAACTTGACAGTGAACTATGAGGGCAAAAAAATAAATATTATTTAAATATAATTAAATATAATTTTATTAATGAATAAAATAATCGTTCATTAATCGTAATCAGGTTAAAATGTTCAATTAATCGAGATTTAGATTTTAGGCCAAATCGCCCAGCCCTATTAAAATGTATTTGTATTTTTATTGTTTTAAGAAAATGGCTGATTGTTTTACTAGACCAGGCCCTTATTCATTGGCTGGGATCAAACCTTTAAACCATTGGCCACCATAAAAGTTCCACTATATGGTGAAAAATATCCTGAAATGTTTTCCTCATAAAACTTAATTTCTTTGTGACTGAAGAAAGAAAGACATAAACATCTTGGATGACTGAGTAAATTATCAGGAATTTTTTATTATGGAAGTGAACTTCTCTTTTAAACACTTTGAAGCAATTTTACACTCCTGAGTACTAAATTTAGTGTTTTAATAGCAGGAGGCAATGAATGCGTTTACCTCAGCTCACTGAAGTCTTTTCTCAAAACTTCCAGGGCCCTTTGGAGAAACTGCTGAATTGTGTTGCCTTTCTTCATCTACACAAACACACAAAGTACATTTTTACAAAGCAGAACATGCATTAGAATATGCTTGTCCAATTTGCAATTATGTGACATAGTAGCAACAATGTAACACATTTTGGGTTTGGCAGAATGTTTTCTTAAATGTGACCCTGGACCACAAAACCAGTCTTAAGTAATACTGGTTTATTTGTAGCAATAGCCAAATACATTGTATCGGCCAAAATATAGATTTTTCTTGTCAAAAATCATTAGGATATTAAGTAAAACCATGTTCCATGAAAATATTTAATACATTTCCTACTGTAAATATGTCAAAACTTCATGTTTGGCTAGTAATATACATTGCTAAGAACTTAATATGAACAACTTTAAAGGCAATTTTCTCAGTGTTTTGATTTCTTTGCACCTACAGATTCCAGATTTTCAAATAGTTGTATCTTAGCCAAATATTGTCCTATGCTAACAAACCATACATCAATGGAAAGCTTATTTATTAATGATGTATAAATCTCAATTTCAAACAACTTGACCCTTATGAATGGTCCAGGTCCAGGGTCACAAATTGAAAAAATTGAAATTTACCTTGACAGTTTTTCGATGTCCTGAGCCATCCCAGTAGCTGAAAGTGATTTCAATTTCTTCACCTAAAAAGAGCAGAAGAACCGGCTTGTAGTAACAAAGATACGTAAAAATAACCATTTGCTGCTTTTGGCTGGTGGCTGGATGAGGATTTATGAGCTACTTTATAACTAAACAAGCCATAATTAAACTAAGAATAAGTCTATAGATTTATTAATTATTGGTTAAACAAAAGACAATTTCCATAACAGCACGTTTTGGTCTTCATATCTTACTTTTGATCTTCTCCTGTTTTCTTTCCCACTCCTGCCTGAGTTCCTCTCTTAAACGATTTTCTTCTTCCTGAAATACATTTTATGCACAGTTACACAACAAAAAAATCTTATTCACAAGCTTTATGCTAAGTTTTTCAAAATTCAACTTTATTTCTCAAATGCTTACTACATGCAACTTTTTCCAATTTATAGCTCACCAATATTTTGTCATGGACAACAAGCAACAAAACTTGTGGGGGCTTTAAACTGAAAACTCTTAAAATGTCTTAAAAACAGTTTTACTTTTGAGGCAGTTGATAAATTTATTCTGAAGATAAAACACATTTATATAAATACACACACACACACACACACACACACAAAGTGATCAAAACTGACAAGCTCATCAAATTATCTCTTCACTAAACCACCTTATACACATTAGAGGATGGATACCCGAGCCAAGCCCGACGGAACCCGACGGGCCGGGCCGGGTTCGGACAGATATTTAGAAAGGATACTCGGGTTCGGGTCAGGCTCGGTCACATCAGCGCGATAGTGCGCCTGTGTTATAACGGCACTTTTTGCCCCGTGTGCACTGATGCGCTCATCTGTTGACATTTCCGAACGCTTTCCTACAGTTGCTTAATTAAAGCGGGCTTTCCACACAAAAAAGTGCATGTGTCATTAGTATGAGAAAAAAAAAGATTTTAACTGTGTCGGGCTGGGATCGGGCTCGGACATAAATATCTTAATGCCTGTCGGGCTCGGGTCGGGTTCGGTTACTGCTCTGTCGGACACGGGCCGGGCTCGGACAGAAAAATGCGGCCCGATCCGCACTCTAATACACATAGGTCTTATACCCACAGTACAAATGCAATCAAAAGCTTTGTGGAAAATCTTGATATTCACCACACCTTTTTGGAAACTGCCTGGAAATGAGTCAAAGAACACAATCACATCACCAAAACTATAATTCTTGTGGCAGTTGACAGTGGTACGCAGCTTGTGATGAAGCTTAGATTTATGTCTAGATGTGTGAAATGATCTCTCTGCAAAAACAGCATAGTTTTTTTGATGTATAGGGTTCATGTTAAATCAACAGTCTTGTGAAACTTCATTCAGATCCCTAAAAAAGGCCTTTGGGTCAATCACTCCACACTCTTTGACACGGAAAATAAATGCACATGTGCTTTTTTTTTTTTCTCTAATCCTTTTGTCAAATATAAATAAGGCTATACATGTGTTAACAGGGCCTCAAGAATAGTATATTTACCTCTCTGTCCCTGTCTGGCAGGAAACTGGTGTCCACATCTGGGTTTTTCCCTAGTTTTTTCTTCTTTACAGGTAAGCCTGTTAAACACAATTTGTTTTTGTGTTAAAAAAATAAAATAAAGAAATTTTAATAAAGAAAAAGGACTTAATAATAAGCGCTTCCTTCATCATGGTCTTTTTCTGACATTTTATAATTTATAACATCTTATGGATGTGTTTTTGTTTTTTTGCTGTTGCAACACATTTGTTGTGTTTGTATATTTTGTTTAAAATTGTACTTATTTTGCTTTGTATAAGTGTGCTGATATTGCCATAGATTAACTTAAAAAAGCACTTACATAATGGCTGCACAACTTTTAAAATACATTTTCAAATTTTTGTTGTGCTGATTTTAGGGTAAACTAAGCAGAACACATTCAAACATGGTGTGAGACCATGGATCTCTGCACTTATTGATAGCTTATTGAAACATTTATTAGAAAGAGTGCCAGTATTGTAGACATTTGTAAAACCGCAAAGTAAATTGCCATACATATCTCCTCCTCAAATTCCTCTTCCTCCTCTTCTTCCTCTCCATCATCCGGATTGAAGGACAAACTGGCAATCTTCCTTTTCTGCTCTTCCTTTCTTTTCTTCTCCTTCTGTTTTTCCAGCTTCCTACAAAAACAGACCAAATGTGAAGCTTTGAGACAAAGGAAAAAGCAGAATGCCAGCAGGATTTAATGCAGTGACCTGACTTAAAATTTATCTAGGCAGGGCTGAGGCTGAGAATTAAATACAAAGTTCTACAGCTTATGAAGACCAGCAGTGGAGTGGGTCTTTCAGATTGTGAATCTAAAACTACCTGAGACATATCTAGAGGAAAACAGACAACTGGATAAACATAGAGAAAAGACTCTGTCAACTCTAACTTCACTACACTTTGTAGAAAACCACAGTGACAATTTTTCAATAGGTAATTGTACTTCAAAAATACGGAAATATGGAAAATGTGTTTTTTTCTCGTACTTCTGCTTTGAGTAGAAATCAAGTGTTAAAACTATGGACTTACCTTTATAAATCAATCAATTAGCAATTACCAATTATCACAGTTTAAGCAAAAAGCAAAGTTAAAATAAATAAAAACGTCTTACATCTGCAGCTCTTTTGACTGCTCCTTCTTGGCAAGTTGTTTCTCTCGTTCTTTCACCAGAGCTTCCTGCTTTGCTTTCATGTCATTCAGAGTCACCAGACCTGCAGACAACAACAACATCCTTCCCTTATGAAGTGATTTAACATGGGGTTAATTTGGCTATTTTTTCACAGTCATCTCAAGAACAAAAATTTTCCCAATTTACCCTACAAATGAAAGCATTAGGTCACTCATTACTTACTCATTACCCTCTTGTCACTCTAAACCCGTAAGACCTTTGTTCATCTTCGGAACACAAATTCTGATATTTTTGATGAAATTTGAGAGCTTTCTGACCCTCCATAAACAGCAATGGTCCTACCACATTCAAGGTCTAGAAAGGTGCAAAGAACATCGACAAAATTGTCCATGTGACATCAGTGGTTCAACCTTAATTTTACGAAGCTATGCCCATTTTACGAGCAGAACAAAGCACTTGCATGTGTCGTGGTACTCTCTGTATTCTCATAGCTTCATAAAATTATGACTGAACCACTGATGTCACATGGACTATTTTAATGATGTCCTTTAACGTTGACCCTTGCTATCTACGGAGGATCAGAGAGCTCTCAGATTGCATAAAAATATCTTAATTTGTGTTCTAAAGATGAACAAAGGTCTTATGGGTTTGGACATGAGGGTAAGTAATTATTCACAGAATTTTAATTTTTTGGTAAACTAACCCTTTAAGCCTATTGGCTTAAAATAATTTTAAAGAAGGTTGTGGATTATGACTAGGGTTGCCAAATTCAGATGAGACGTGTAATAAAATGAAAGCGTTTTGCAGTGTTACGACAATCTAATGATTAATGACAGATCTAGTCATAACAGCATCTAACTCTTTCTGATCAACTACAAGCAGCCTCACTGAGATAAAACCCACTACAGAAGCATATCAGAATCGTAAGAAGTCATAGCATTTCTAATATTCACTCACCAACAGTGCTGGACTTGAGTTCTTGCTCCACAGCATCATAATGAGCAGAGAACTTTTTGTCAATGTTGGACTTCACCATGTTGTCCTGGATAGGAAAAGGTTAAGGTTAGTTAGGAGGGATGTTGTACATAAAGTATAAGCTGTTTAGAGTGACTTAGGTTGTATATGAAAATTGTTGTAATAATACTTTATAACAGCATTTAAATCATCATAATCATTACAGATCAGTAGTTGACATACAGTAGCCTAAAATATAAAAAAATGTATCATTTTAAGATGGCTAAAAAGAGACATTTGAAATGTGTCTTGAGAGTAAAAACTGTATTATTTAATGAATTATTATTTAAATATTTTGATATGATATACATCATATGGTTATCATAAGTTACTTATGCATACATTACTTGGGGCCACCATATATATATATATATAAATAAAAAATAAAAAGTAAATAAAGAGTATATCTGTGAGCGCATACACTACCAGTCAAGATTTTTAATGTTTTCCAAATAAGCCTCTTCTGCTCACCAAGTCTGCATTTATTTGATCCAAAATACGGCAAAAACAGTAAAATTTTGAAATATTTTTACTATTTAAAATAACTGAATATATTTTAAAATGTAATTTAAATTTAATTTATTCCTGTCATTTTTTTAGGATTCTTTGATGAACAGAAAGACCCAAAGGTGGGTAAGAAATTAATACTTTTATTTATTAAGCAAGAATGCTTTTAATTGATCAAAAGTGATAATAAAGACATTTTTAATGTTACAAAAGGTTTCTATTTCAGATTAATGCTGTTCTTCTGAACGTTTTATTCATAAATGAAACCTAAAAATATATACACTCGGCTGTTTTCAACATAATAATAACAGAATGGGCAAGAGAAATAACAATCATGTTCTGGGTTAAACAATATATACTTTGCCATATAATGGTATTGCACTTTTGAGGGAAAACATTCGCTTATTTATAGCAGGAATGTAGTCAGAACAGGCTGAATAGCCAGCGTGTTTATATGTTGTGGTTGTGTTTGTTATTGTGGCTCACTTGCCTCTGCTATCTTCTGTTTGAGCTGCTCGAGCTGTTCTCGCTCTCTTTCTCTCTTCTTCATGAGCTGCATCGCTCTCCCCGCTTCACTTGCCGCTCCTTTATACTGCGCCATTGCAGCTCTTTTACAAGATGTTTAGAAAAAGAAACAAAAACACTTACAAACCGTAAAATAACGTCTGAATTCAGTCAATAAACAAACGAGAAACTTCTCGACTGACGCAGTCGATTGTGGGTAATTCACCACAGCACTTCTTCCGGTTGATGAGCGAAATAACTGCATTCCAAAGTAAAAGTCCCCAGTTGCTTGCCTAAAACATTAACGGATAATAAAATACATTTAATATCAATCAGTTTCTTCTTCTTCTTCTTCTTCTTCTTCTTCTTCTTCTTCTTCTTATTATTATTATTATTATTAGTAGTAGTAGTAGTAGTAGTAGTATTTTTATTTTATTTTATTATTTATGTATGCTTGCTAACAATTATAGTTGCATTTTTTATGGTTGTATGATTATGGCATTTTAAATATATCTCTATTTTAATGTGCATATCGCTCAAAAAAGAGCGAGAGCTATATTTCTGGAAGTCTAATATGTTATTCGTTTTTATTAGTATTTTATACAATTCAATTATTAAATTATTATTAGTGGTAGTAGTAGCAGTATTTATTTATTTTTTGCTACTGCTTACAGTTATAGGTGCCTTTTTGGTTGTATGAATATGGTATTTTAAATATATCTCCATCTTAATGTGAAAATCGCTCAAAAAGAGAGCGAGAGCTATATTTCTAAAGGCGAATATGTTATTAGTTTTTATTAGTATTTTATAAAAATTGATTATTAAATTATTATTATTATTATTAATGGTAGTAGTAGCAGTATTTATTTATTTTTGCAGCTGCTTACAGTTATAGGTGCCTTTTTGGTTGTATGAATATGGAATTAAATATATCTCCATTTTAATGTGAAAATCGCTCAAAAAGAGAGCGAGAGCTATATTTCTAAAGGCGAATATGTTATTAGTTTTTATTAGTATTTTATAAAAATTGATTAGTAAATTATAATTATTATTATTAGTGGTAGTAATAGTAGCATGCTTTGTTTATTTTTTGCTGCTGCTAACAGTTATAGGTGCCTTTTATGGTTGTATGAATATGGAATTAAATATATCTCCATTTTAATGTGCAAATCGCTCAAATATTAGATTAATTTATTTTACATAGAAAATCAGCAATACGTATTTAAGCACAAGAGGTATATTTACGGAAGTAATATGTTATTCGTTTTTTTAGTGTTTTATAAAATTAAATTCTTACGTTTATATTAGTAGTAGTAGTAGTATTTATTTATTGCTGCTGTTAACAATTAGGCTATAGCTGCATTTGTATGGTTGTATGATTATGGTATTTTAAAGATATCTCCATTTTGAATGTGGAAATCGCTCAGATAGTAAATTAATTTATTTTTCAAGCACACGTATATTTCCTTAAGTCTTACGTGTTATTATTCGTTGTATTACTATTTTATAAAACTAAGTTATTCAATTATTAAATCAAGTTATTCAATTATTTTGCCTCAGATAAACTTCCAGAAATGCTACTCGTCAACATGAGCGGACTTTTACTAAACAAAGGCCACTATTGAGAATCGAGCGACTCTGAAATCGATTCTCATCCCTGGATTGAGTGAGCGAGGGGTGATTGGATGGAGATGAAGGCGGTGGTGTCCTGTACCGGGTTTTTGCTTCTATTTGCGTGGCTTTCTCCAAGCCACTGCCTTTATTTCCACATCGGAGAGACGGAGAAGAAATGTTTTATTGAAGAAATACCCGACGAAACCATGGTGATCGGTACGTCCATTGTCAAATCGGCTCTCTGTGATCGGTTAGCTTTGTCGGCTAGCTGATTCATCCATCTGGATTTATCAGTACAGTAATTCACGGTTTGTCTTATTTAAAACACTTAACACGAAGACAGCTGATATAAAGTCAAATCTGAAGTATGGAAGTGCATATCTGCGTCCATCTGGGCAAATAAAGGAGGGCTTTTAGGAGATCAGCATGATCAAGGATGTGGCAGGTGCAGCATCCTGCTTGAGTTCCTGAGGTACAGGTGCAACCAGTTCTGTCCTGCCAGCAGCTACAACCTGGATTTACTGTTTGTTTATAGTAATCAGAAATAACAGTGATATTGACAGGAGACAGCTCCCTGATGAAAAAAAAAAAAAAACAGCTAAAACCAGCCTAGGCTGGTTGGCTGGTTTTAGCTGGTCAACCAGCCTGGTTTTAGCTGGTCATAGCTGGGAGGCAGGCTGGTTTTAGAGGGGTTTTGGCCATTTTTCCAGCCTGGTCAGGCTGGGAAACCACCAGCTAAAACCAGCCTGGGAGACCAGCTTAAACCAGCTAAGACCAGCCAACCAGCCTAGGCTGGTTTTAGCTGTTTTTTTCAGCAGGGAGTGCATGTGTATTTTTACTATAATCTACGTCAGGGGTGCCCAATCCTGTTCCTGGAGATCTACTATCCTGCAAAGTTCAGCTCCAACCCTGATCAAACACACCTGAAGCAGCTAATTAATCTCTTAGGTAGCACTTGATAATTACAGACAGCTGTGTTTTGTAGCAGGACTGGAACTAAAGTCTGCAGGTACGTAGATCTCCAGGAACAGGATTGGGCACCCCTGAACTACGTACTGTATACTAAAATAATATATTTTTAAAGAAATAATTCACCCAAAAATGAACTATTCCTTTAATGACACTTTTGCAAATGTTGGTATCCTAAACATATTGGTGTCTATTTAGGGAGATACAGAACACAGCTGTGGGACAAACAGGCTGGCACTTTTCTCCCGTCCACCCCTGGTTTAGGCATGCATGTGGAAATCAAAGATCCTGATGCAAAGGTAGCCTTTCTATTTTTGGTTATACTCTACATTCGGTGTACAGTACACTACCAGTCAGAAGTTTTTTTAAATATATTTTAAAGATTTCTTTTTTGTTCACCAAGCCTGCGTTTAATCAAATGACAGAATAAAAACAGTAAAATTTTATAGTAGTTTTACTATTTAAAATAACTGCTTTCTATTTTAATATACTTTAAAATGTAATTTCTTCCTGTGATCAAAGTGCAATTTTCAGCATCATTACTCCAGTGTCACATGAATCTTTCAGAAATCATTCTAATATGCTGATTTGCTGTTCAAGAAACATCTTTATTATTATAATTATTATCAATACTTAAAACAGTTGAGTACATTTTTGCAGGATTCTTTAATGAATAGAAAGATCAGCATTTATCTGAAATAAAAAGCTTTTGTAACATTACACACTATACAGTTTAAAAGCTGTAAGTCAGTATTTTTTTTATTTTTTGGGAAAGAAATTATAGAAATTAATACTTTTATTTAGCAAGGATGCTGTAAATTGATCAAAAGTGGTGATAAAGCATTTACAATGTTACAAACTATTTCTATTTCGGATAAATGCTGTTCTTCTGAACTTTCTATTCATAAAAAAAAGTACTCAGCTGTTTTCAACAATAATATTAATATATGTTTTTTGACCAGCAAATCAGAATATTAGAATGATTTCTGATCATGTGAAAATTCTGGAATAAATTACATTTTAAAATAGAAAACTGGTAGTGTATGTTTTCTATATAACAATTAATATGGTTATATTTTAAAATAATATATTTGGATACCAATTTACTTCTGTGAAGTAGTTTTTACATTCTCTCTGTATTTTTCAGATCATTCTGTCCCGTCAGTACGGCTCAGATGGCCGTTTCACCTTCACTTCCCACACACCAGGCGAGCATCAAATCTGCCTCCACTCCAACTCCACCAAGATGGCGCTGTTTGCTGGGGGAAAACTGGTATGACTGTAAAAACCACGATAGAGCAGATAGATGTACAGAACACAAGTTTCACAGTTGTAGCAGTCCAAGACATTCATCAAGCATTTTTAAGTAATAAGCTGTGCAATATGTCTAGATTTTTAGTAAATGACATTATACATATGTCAAATGCAGTGATATTTTAGTATTATATAATTCTTTCATAGAGTTTTTGATTGATTGAGTTAGACTCAGATTGAGTTTTCATTTTAATTCTAGTTTTTATTAAAGGAGTAGTTCACTTTCAGAACACAAATTTACAGATAATGTACTCACCCCCTTGTCATCCAAGATGTTCATGTCTTTCTTTCTTCAGTTGTAAAGAAATAGTGTTTTTTTGAGGAAAACATTTCAGGATTTCTCTCCATATAATGGACTTCTATGGTGCCCCTGAGTTTGAACTTCCAAAATGCAGTTTAAATGCAGCTTCAAAGTGCTCTAAATGATCCCGGCCGAGGAAGAAGGGTCTTGTCTAGCGAAACGATTGGTTATTTTCCAAAAAACATTTACAATTTATATACTTTTTAATCTCTAAACAGAGTACACACAAAGCTAGTATATAAAGTATATAAATTGTAACTTTTTTTTTTTTTAGAAACTAACCAATCATTTTGCTAGATAAGACCTTTCTTTCCTCGGCTGTGATCGTTTAGAGCCCTTTGAAGCTGCATTTTGGAAGTTCAAACTCGGGGGCACCATAGAAGTCCATTATATGGAGAGAAATCCTGAAATGTTTTCCTCAAAAAACATAATTTCCTTACGACTGAAGAAAGAAAGACATGAACATCTTGGATGACAAGGGGGTGAGTACATTATCTGTAAATTTTTGTTCTGAAAGTGAACTACTCCTTTAAATAATAAAAATATTAAAATAAATAAAAATTAAAACTATTTTATTTCAGTTTAATGAAGGTTTAGTTAACAAATAATATGGCTCAAGTTTGTTTTTCTTTTAAATTTTCAAGGTTTTGAAATTACCTATATGTCAGTATAGTAATTTTTAGATGATTAAAAAAAACAATTACTGTATCGCTTTCAATATAATACAGCATGACTGAACATAAACATGTGAAACCTTATATCATGCTGTCCTACAGAGAGTCCACTTGGAGATTCAAGTTGGTGAACACACCAACAACTACCCTGAGATCGCAGCCAAAGACAAACTGACTGAGCTGCAGCTGAGGGTCCGGCAGCTCCTCGACCAAGTGGAACAGATCCAGAAAGAGCAGAACTACCAGCGGGTGGGTTTTAACTGCAGAAACTAGTTTTTGGTTACGGTACAGTGAGGTGGTGCTGACCGACTGGCCATCTTTAACCATTTAAAACTTAAAATTGCACAGTCGCTGAAAGCAGGTACCTATGGAAGCCCATTTTCTCCACTGAATAAAAATAAGAAAAGGTTATTGCGACTTCTTGAATTCTGAATTGTGTTATAAACTCAGAATTACATTATACAAAGTCACAATTCTCACTTTTTTGAGAAGTAAAGTCAGAATTATGAGATGATAACTTAAAATTCTGGCTTTTTTTCTTGCAAAAGTCCAATTCTGAGGGGGGGGGCTGATATGTTCTCAGAATTGTGAGTTCATATCTCATTTCAGACAATACAGACAGATAATTTACTCACCCCCTTGTAATTTGAAATATTCAATATTGTCACTTACAGAACAAAAAGTTTCATATAATTTACATACCCCTTTGTCATCCAAGATGTTCATGTCTTTCTTTCTTCAGTCATTAAGAAATTGTTTCTTGAGGAAAACATTTCGGGATTTTTCTCCATATAATGGACATAAATGGTGCCCCCAAGTTTGAACTTCCAAAATGCAGTTTAAATACAGCTTCAAAGGGCTCTAAATGATCCCAGCCGAGGAAGAAGGGTTTTATCTAGCAAAATGATCAGTCATTTTCTAAACAAACTGACAATTTACATACATTTTGAACACTCTTGTCATGTCTATGTGAACTCAGTTTTTTCTGGTTCAAGACAGTTTTCTTCCCCAACTTCAAATCGCCCTACATCCCTGCAGAAGTACCAACCCTGTGTTTACAAAGTGAACATACAAAGATGAGGCCCTTTACAAAAAAAAGCTAAAAGTGCAATGTAGGATGATTTTGAAGTTGAAGAAGAAAATGAGATGGGAGTTTTTCGATATACCTGCATTACCCGGATACAGACTACACGTACGCATCGCAGAGACGAGACAAGACGAGCATTTGAGATTAAAAGTATATAAATTATTAATTTGTTTCGAAAATGACAGATCGTTTCACTAGATAAGACCCTTCTTCCTTGGCTGGGATTGTTTAGAGCCATTTGAAGCTGCATTTAAACTGCATTTTTGAAGCTCAAACTTGGGGGCACCATAGAAGTCCACTATATGGAGATAATCCCTGAAATGTTTTCCTCAAGAAACAATTTCTTTACGACTGAAGAAAGAAAGACATGAACATCTTGGATGACAAAGGGGTATGTAAATTATATGAAACTTTTTGTTCTGGAAGTGAACTAATCCTAAATTTTCTCAGAATTGCGACTTTATTTCTCAGATGACTTGAAATGAAGCTTGAAAAATTCATTTCATAACATTTCTTATTTTTATTTAGTTTTACTTGATGTACTGAAATAAAAAAAAATTGTAAATAGCAAAAATGCCTAAATTACTCAGGTTTCAAGAATAAAAAAAATTAAAATACCTAATAAATTACTGAAATAACACTGCCATCTAGTTGTCAATGTTTTCCAGTATGCGTATGGGTTGTATTGCAGTCACAATGATGTTTTTTTCCACAGTACCGTGAGGAGCGTTTCCGTATGACGAGCGAGAGCACAAACCAGCGTGTTCTTTGGTGGTCTATCGCTCAGACCATCATCCTCATCATCACCGGCATCTGGCAAATGAGACATCTCAAGAGCTTCTTTGAGGCCAAAAAGCTGGTGTGAAGAGCAGACAGCATTACAAAGACAATAACTCAAGTAACATTCATTGGCGTTATGGTTTTCAAGCATGGGAAAAACTGCTTCATTTCAATTTGTTCTTGTTAAATTCAGTTCGGTACAACTTTATCTAAAGCAGATAAATTCAGACACAAATTCAGACTATTAACAACCTCTGTTGTACATATACATGTGTAGCACCTACAACATTGTTCATGTTACTAAAATGTGTGATATGAAAATGTTATGCCTTTAAAGTGACGCTCTTTAATGGGGTGCATGGAAACTACTGTTGACTTCAAGGTTGTATTACTGGTAAATGTGAAGAATCAAGCGAATCAAACTAATCATCTCTGCATTTCTCAACATTTTTTAATATGTATATATTGAGGTATTTTGAAAAATGTGTTTCTTTGTTTTCATATTCTATCTGTTTTGGGCTCTCAAATAGGTTTGACGTTCATGATTTTGAGGGGAAATGATTCAAGCTAATTAACTGTAGCTTGCATAGTAGCTGTTTAGACCAAATAAAAAATACATGTTTTAGGTATTTTCTTACTAAAATGTGATTTTTGTTGTTGTTGAGCTCAATGTTCTGTTTCACGCTTAACTTATTTACTGCATTGACCATTTAAAATGTAATTCCAGTAGATGTGATGGACAGGAATGTCTGTAATTTAACGGAAACTTTCGGTTTTCTGGGTTCTTCTCTGGGTTTCAAGACTACATGTTGTTTATAGAATCTTTGGACATTTTTGTACTGGCTTCTTACAAGTATCAATTTATAAAAATGCTGTTTTGCATGATGCACAATGTCAAAATCCTCCATATAATGTGACAGTTTGAAGGTTATTTCTAGGTAAAAGCAGCTCTGTATTCTCAAGTGTCATTCCAGCTTTGTAATAAACCGTTCGTCAGTGTGCATGCAGATATTTAACTGTACACTTGGTCTTAATACATTGTTTGACACATCGTTCATAAACACTGTTTTAGTTATGGTCTGTTTTAGGTGAGTTGTTTCTTTGAATTAAATGGGTTTTAAATTTACAAATATTCGTTGTCTTCTTGAATGAGCAGCATAGCGTACTTAAGGAAGCCTGTTCCCGCCATTAAAAAAAATACATTTTAAACAAGTAATTGGGACTTTTTATCTCACAATTGTGACTTTTCTCAGAATTGCGTAATAGAAACCATCAACTCTGATTTTGGTTTTCAGAATTATGAGATATAAATTCGCAATTGCGAGTTATAAAGTCAGAATTGTGAGTTTATATCTCGCAATTGTGACTTTTTTTTCAGAATTGCATCTTTATATCTCATAATTCTGACTAGTGTATAACACAATTGCAAGTTAGTAAGTCAGAATTGTGAGATATAAACTCTTAATTCTAAGAACATGTCTTTTCCCCCCTCAAGTTTATATCTCAGAATTCTGATTTTAAAAAACAAAATTGTGAATTTATATCATGCATTTCTGAGAAAAAAAGTCTGAATTGTGAATTTATATCACGCAATTTTAATAAAAGTCAGAATTGTGAATATATATCACGTAATTCGAAGAAAAAGTCAGAATTGTGAATTTATATCACGCAATTCTAATAAGTCAGAATTGTGAATATATATCACGTAATTCGAAGAAAAAGTCAGAATTGTGAATTTATATCATGTAATTCAGATTTTAAAAAAAACAGAATTGTGAATTTATATCATGCAATTCTAATAAAAGTCAGAATTGTGAGTTTATATCACATAATTCTAAGAGAAAGTCAGAATTGTGAGTTTATATCACATAATTCTAATAAAAGTCAGAATTGTGAATATATCACGCAATTCTAATAAAAATCAGAACTGTGAATTTATATCATGTAATTCAGATTTAAAAAAAACTGAATTGTGAATTTATATCATGTAATTCAGATAAAAAAACAAATTGTGAATTTATATTATGTAATTCTAAGAAAAAAGTCAGAATTGTGAATATCACGTTATTCTGATAAGTCTGAATTGTGAATTTAATGTAATTCTGATTTTTTTTAAACAGAATTGTTAATACATATCACGCAGTTGTAATAAAAGTCAGAATTGTGAGTTTATATCACGTAATTCTAAGAGTCAGAATTGTGAATTTATCTCACGTAATTAAGAAAAAGTAAAATGTGTGAATTTATATCATGTAATTCTAATAAAAGTCAGAATTGTGAGTTTATATCACGTAATTCTAAGAAAAAGTCAGAATTGTGAATTTATCTCACGTAATTAAGAAAAAGTAAAATGTGTGAATTTATATCATGTAATTCAGATAAAAAAAAACAGAATTGTGAATTTATATCATGCAATTCTAATAAAAGTCAGAATTGTGAATTTATATCACGTAATTCTGAGAAAAAGTCAGAATTGTGAATTTATATTACGTAATTCTAATAAAAGTCAGAATTGTGAATTCATATCACGTAATTCTGAGAAAAAGTCAGAATTGTGAATTTATATTACGTAATTCTAATAAAAGTCAGAATTGTGAATTTATATCATGCAATTCTAATAAGTCAAAATTGTGAATTTATATCACGCAATTTTAATAAAAGTCAGAATTGTGAATTTATATCACGCAATTCTAATAAAAGTCAGAATTGTGAATTCATATCACGTAATTCTGAGAAAAAGTCAGAATTGTGAATTTATATTACGTAATTCTAATAAAAGTCAGAATTGTGAATTCATATCACGTAATTCTAATAAAAGTCAGAATTGTGAATTCATATCACGTAATTCTGAGAAAAAGTCAGAATTGTGAATTTATATTACGTAATTCTAATAAAAGTCAGAATTGTGAATTCATATCACGTAATTCTGAGGAAAAAGTCAGAATTGTGAATTTATATTATGTAATTCTAATAAAAGTCAGAATTGTGAATTTATATCATGTAATTCAGATAAAAAAAAACAGAATTGTGAATTTATATCATGCAATTCTAATAAAAGTCAGAATTGTGAATTTATATCACGTAATTCTGAGAAAAAGTCAGAATTGTGAATTTATATTACGTAATTCTAATAAAAGTCAGAATTGTGAATTCATATCACGTAATTCTGAGAAAAAGTCAGAATTGTGAATTTATATTACGTAATTCTAATAAAAGTCAGAATTGTGAATTTATATCATGCAATTCTAATAAGTCAAAATTGTGAATTTATATCACGCAATTTTAATAAAAGTCAGAATTGTGAATTTATATCACGCAATTCTAATAAAAGTCAGAATTGTGAATTCATATCACGTAATTCTGAGAAAAAGTCAGAATTGTGAATTTATATTACGTAATTCTAATAAAAGTCAGAATTGTGAATTTATATCATGCAATTCTAATAAGTCAAAATTGTGAATTTATATCACGCAATTTTAATAAAAGTCAGAATTGTGAATTTATATCACGCAATTCTAATAAAAGTCAGAATTGTGAATTTATATCACGTAATTCTAAGAAAAAGTCAGAATTGTGAATTTATATCACGTAATTCTAAGAAAGAGTCAGAATTGTGAATTTATATCACGTAATTAAGAAAAAGTAAAATTTGTGAATTTATCACGCAATTCTAATAAGTCAGAACTGTGAATTTATATCATGTAATTCAGATTTAAAAAAAAAAACAGAATTGTGAATTTATATCATGCAATTCTAATAAAAGTCAGAATTGTAAGCTTATATCACGCAATTCTGTTTTAAAAAATTATAATTGTGAGTTTATATCACGCATTTCTGAGGAAAAACGTCAGAATTGTTAGATAAAAATGTTGCAATAACCTTTTTTTATTTTTTATTCAGTGGCGGAACCTGGCTTCTATACGTACTTAACTTACGACAGAATTTATATATAAAAAAAAAAATTTAAAAAAAAGATTTCAAGAGATTTGTGCTTTTATTCACCAAGGATGGATTTAACTGATATAGATATTTCTATATTTTTTGCGCCGTTCTTTCAAACTTTCAATTTATGAAAAAATCCTGCACAAGCAGCACAACTATTTTCAACACTGATAATGAGAAATGTTTCTTGAGCACCAAACCAGCATATTAGAATGAGTTCTGAGAAATAACTAACATTTTGAAATGTATTAAAATATAAAAGACTTATTTTAGAATTGTAATATTACACAATTTGATCAAATAAATGCAGCCTTGGTAAGCATAAGAGATTTACCTCAGAAACAAAATCTTGCCAATCATTTTATATATAGTATCATTATATATTATTATAAGAAAATGCTAAATACTAAAGCTGACCACCGCATTTATACATGCCACACAAACCATTTTGTTTTCTATTGTTTTATTGCTCAACTCACCTAAATCAATTTAATATTTATGTACAACTATCTATTGTCAAGATACAGTGTTATTTGACACGCTGATTGAAAAAAAAAAAAAAAAGTATGTTAATTTCTGTTTTGACTTTTCACAACGAACCACAAACTGTAAAACCATTAGTTAGACACAATACTGTATTAATCCAAATTTAAAAACAAAAATATTATGCGACTGCCTCCAAACAAGCTTCTAAGAATCAGGACAATCTCTCTCTTGCATAGTAAAAGGCCTCAGACCCTCAGCTTCTCCAAAACGCCATAAAACCGCTCATCTCTGTACTAATTTCATTGCATCTTCATTTCTATATTCTGTACTGAAACCAGTGTGGCTGTAGCTCCGTGCTAAACTCAACACCAGTGTTTAGGGTGACATGAAATACTACATGAATTACATGACAACACCACACACACGTCAGTCCCGACACATCTCACTGACACAGCTTTCACAGCAACAAGTGGATACTGAAGCAATACTATAAATGTGCTATTTATATCATTTACATTTATGACTTCGAACAAAACAATACAGCGACACACTATAAAATATACCTACACACTTCTAAGAACAAAAATAATACAGCCTATTGTTTGAATTAGATGTTAAAATGGGTTACTAACATCTAATGGAAATGACAAATTATACCTCACATCTACGATTGGCACAACGAAACTGAGCATGTGCTGACCCTGTTATCTGTTAAAAATAATCGCAAAACCAAGCGTAAGTATTTTACAAAGGGCTGGAGGACACTTCTGGAGATCTTTCCCCAATAAAAACACCTTCAGGAAGTAAATTTAGTATTCCAGTTATTAAATGACACTCCTTTCTAGTTCATTCGCCACAGAAGACCAGGTCAGCAGCATTAGTTAAGACATATTAAAGGCCCTTGACTGGTGAATGGTGAGTCCAGTCATTGGGAAGAAGCCCAAGAGGTCCCACATTTAGTTCAATAACCTTTTTTCCCCATCATTCATTGCTCTGTGACGGTGAGCCGGTCCATTTTTCTGGCTGCTTCCTCACATACAACCTTTGGCTTTCTTTCTGGACTTGGGCTCGGGGTGTTAGGGTATTCTCGGGTGCCGAAAATAGTACTGCCGACACGTATGTTGGTGGAGCCAACTTCAATCTAATTGGAGAAACCATACGGATAGAAAATAAATTGAACAGAATCAGCTTTGCTATATTAACAACATGGATATCAAGTAGAGTTTAAGATTATTTTTAAAGGAAGCAACACTTACCGCATGTTCAAAGTCTGTAGACATGCCCATACTGAGCTCAACCTGATCTACTGGGATTTTCAGACTTTCACAAACTTCCTCTCGACGTTTCAACAGCATCTAGAGAGAACATACAGTAATTTAGCTACTTTCATTCTGCATGTTACAGTTGCAATCGGAATTATTCAACCCCCTTGACCTGCAAGACATTTTGCTGCAGAGAACAAGATTTTGTAAAAACAAAGGCATCAGTACACTATTGGAAAAAGTTTATTAACAGACATTTGAGTAATTCTGAGAACGCAAGTTGATTATTAATGAAAAAAAAAATCTAATTGGCTCTAAACGTTCATGTTCAAAATTATTCAACCCCCAAAGTCAAATTGGTGCAGAATCTTGTATTCTTTAAAACCACCAATAAACGCTGCTTGGAAGTGCTTAGATTAGAAGCTTCTGTCACCTCTCTACTGCAATCTCCTTGCCTAAAAAAAGCTTTCAAATCAATGTTAATCTTTGGTTTTGACTTTGCCACTGCTTTCTTCAAATTTAACCTAATATTTTCAATGAGAATTACATCTGGAGACTGAACAAGCCAACAAGAACATTCTATGACTGATCCCTGAACCAAGCATAAGTAGACTTGGATGTATAATTTGAGATGGCTGTCCAGCAGGAAAGTTTATTGATCATCAGCTTCATTCTTTGCACCAAAAACATCACAATTCTTGACAAAACGGTCTAATACTTAAAAAAAAAAAATCCATGATGTCCTTCATATGATCATGTTTTCCACTTTTTGCTACAGTAAAAAAAACAACCCCATGACAGGACCACCTCTCAATTTGACCATGGAGATGGTGTTTTTCTGCTTATAGCTTTGTTTTTTTTTGCACCAGATATGTCGCTGATCCATAGGTCCAAAAATTCATCACTCCATAAAAATTTTACCAGTTTGATTATTATTATTGATATTATCAGTTTTAATATACCAGTAAACTGTTGTACATGCAATTTTTTATAAAGTCCTGGATCTTTAGAAAAGCTTGTATTTGTAAAGTACTGCAGTCTCTGGGGGATTCAATAATTTTGATAGCAACTATATATGTATATGTTAAATAATTTCAGAAATGGTCCATAAGCCCTCTAGATCTTTAAGGTCTGCAGAGAAAGAGATTTTGCCGTCTGTACCGTGAACAAAACACAAGCAACGGTTGATAGGGGCAACTACTGCAAAGGACCTAAGTTCTAGAATATGCTACCAACTTTATATTAGGTCTGCTCCTACTTTAGGCTCTTTTAAAAGCCTTTTAAAAATTCACTTACTTCGTATGTCCTCTCCAAGTGAAGATGGGTGAGCTCTTGTTCATCTATGTTTTATTATGTGAGTCTTATTGTGGTTTTGTTCTATTGTGTGTTTTTTTATTTTATTTTAGAAATGCTTGTACAGCACTTTGGTGCAACTTCTCGTTGTTGGAATAGTGCTTTATAAATAAACTGAAACTGATGTAAATGTATATTGTAAAATTCTTTGAGCATGTCGATAGCTTGTATAACAGTTTCTAAAACATTATTACGCAGCGAAACTGTTTTCAACATTGATAAAACCCAGAAATGTTTCTTAAACAACAAATCAGCATATTAGAATGATTTCTGAAGGATCATGTGACACTGAAGACTGGAGTAATTATGCCGAAAATTCAACTTTACCATTACATAAATAAATATTTTTGATCATACAAATGCATCCTTGAGCATAAAATACTTCTTTCAGAAACAAACTAAAAAATAAATTTTACTGACCACAAATACTGCAATTATCCTTAAATATATAAGAGTCTTCAAATATGCAAAGTCAGCTGATCTGACGCACCTGGAAGTCGGGGTTGGGGCCTTCGCTGAGGTCGTAACCATAACGGCCGATCGTCATGAGCCCGGCGAAGTCAAGAGCTGTACACTGAGATACGATGTGTTTTACCATGTTTACAGTCTCATCAGGTGGCAGGCCATGTTTACCTGATGAAACACATCCAAGAGGGATGATCATGCTGAGGTTTCAGGAAAACAGTCAGAGAAAATATTTTGTAACGCTTAAATGTTTTTGTTAGACATGTGCCCACTGTGACATTCATATGCCGTCCAAAATTGAATCAAACAACATCTGAACCATTGATGTAGGCTTTTCAATAAAACTGCATAACACATCTGCATCCCGCTACGATGCTCCTCACTGTGTAACCATACATTTTACAAGTATCTAATAAACAAACAAAGCAAAAGTTATTTTATAACATAGTACAAACAAAGATCCAGCTGTAGTGCATTAAAGGGATTGTTCACCCAAAAAAGAAAATTCTGTCATTAATTACTTATTCTCATGTCGTTCCAAACCTCTAAGACCTTTGTTCATTGTCGGGAACACAAATTAAGATCCAACAGCTTTCTGATCCTGCATAGACACCAATGTAACTGACGAAAACATACCTGTGGGAACTTTTTCGCAAGACATAAAATACGTACTGCCATGTATGTTTCATGACATATTTGATGTGAAATGTCCACTAATGTGGCACTAAAAGAGTGTTCCAGTTTTACCCCCTGAACAGATGAACGTATATATGGAACGTTTTATGTGACGTTGGTTTTTTAGGTGTTACCGCAGTTCTGACTTGAGTGGGACTATAACTCTAATGCTCCGTGACGTTTTAAAACAACATAGGATCTGCACTCCACCTAAACCTATTTAACAGTATGAACAAAGGAGAATGTGACGTAAAAACACAATCACAAGCATGCCGTTTTAGCTTGTTTTTTAGCTTGATTTCTCATCTTTCAGCTCATTCATTGTGAGTAGGGCTGGGCGATATGGCAAAAAATATAATCTCGATAATTTTTTCCCATATTGAACGATAACGATATATATTTCGATATAAGCTGTTGATGTTGCCAGCTTTAAAATAGTATCCCAACAATGACTGAAGCCACAAAAATTAAAGGGTTTATTAAATTACATTTTAAAGTATAGTTTATTAACAAAAACAGATTACAGATTTGGCCTTAAAAATTAAAACAACTTACTAAAATAAATTAAAAAATAAAAGTTGTGACAGAGTGTGGTAAATGAGAGTAAATGTACAAAATGTAAACATAAAATTATTTTAAAAACATCATTTGTAACACAATTAGACCACAGTGTCTGGCTTTAAGAGGTACATCAAATGTGCAAAACATAAAATTATGCAACTTCTAGTTAGTGAACACAATTTGTAAAACTTTCACATTATTATCTTATTTATTTATTTTTTGCCAGGAAGACTAGTCTGTCAACAGTGACTACGTTTACATGGACACCAGTAATCTAATTAATGACCTTATTCTGAATAAGACAATAATATGATTAAGCTGTTTACATGAGTTGCTTTTAGAATATTCTTTTCATGTTCCTTTTTACATGTTACAGTGCATAGATCGATTAATGACACACATCATTAGGTCCACACGCGATGCTATCAGTTCATCTTCCATAGACTTTTGGATGTTTCGGTTTTAATTTTACAAAAGCTTGAAGTGGCTGGACATTTGCAACAAATATTTTAGAACGTGTGAGTTAAAATTTGCCGTGGTCGCATTTGTGCGAGTGCATGCTGTGCTGGTCCAAAGCGTCTGCTCCATACAGCGAGCATTTCAGAGCCAGTCAGTTTTTAGGAAAAAAAAACACACTCAAGCACAGTCACCGAAAGCCAGTTTAGTTTAACTTTTTTTGTTTGTTTTCATTTTGAAAACCCTGTTATCTTTGCCGTTTACCTCACATTACACTTTGGAGGCTTTCTTTTATTTATTTTTTTATTAATTAATTTGATTGCTCAGTGTTTGCGTGCCCTGTAATAAATTGTTTAGTCGGCATATAACACAGCATGTGATGGAGTCCATGCCTCGTCTTATTAGTTTTTGTTAATAGATGCTGTTTAATTAAAAATAACAAATCCATCTTTTAAGAATTTATTTTAATCTTAAAATTGATAGGTGTAGCCTATACATGTAAGCAAAACCAAGATCATGAATTCGAAAGTAAAAGTGAAAAGCATCCTAAGACATTCCAATAGTGGAAATCCCGTTCACAAAATTAAAATCACAAATAATACTAATGAAAAAGAACGGGCTGAATGTTAACTACATTTCCATAAAACTATAAATTATGATAACAGACAAACTATTTATCAGCAATGAGCATTGATTAATCCCATGTTGTGGCAAAAAAAAAAAAAAAAAAAAAAAAATGAAACCAAAGCATGCATGTGCGACCAACTGAGAGCTTTATGCCGCGTTCCAGGCAACCCGTGTTTTTCCAAACTTCTACCCGTGAAAGTGCACTGGAAAGGTTCCCACCCGCGAACTCGTACTAGATTGACGTACCGAGTTCTGACGTGACATAGCCCGCGAAACAATAAAGCCTCTATGGGTGCGGTGTTTATGCAAGTGGCACACGGTGGAAAAATAGAGTTTAGGACAATATAACGTTGCAATCAAATTATTAATAATATAAAAATAATAAATGCTTGGCGTGACTTGCCTGGAACGCTACAAAGCCCTGAGTCGTGGTTTGAAGACATGATTCACGAGCTCAGAAATCTGCCTGGAATGCAGCATTAGTGTGTATCCTGTGTCGCAAAATGTGGCGAAAAGTCCTACACAAGGGGAATAGTGTGATTAAGGTGTGTACATGTCTTCCATAATGCGACTAAAATAGGAATACTCCACCTGTCTTAATTCGATTTGTGTTTACTCCGATTATGACTTTAGTCGGATTAAATTAATCAAAAATACCAGTTCACATGGTTGCTTCTTAATCAGAGTATTGTCTTAATCGCGTTAAAATCGGAATATTGTTGTCCATGTAAACGTACTCAGTGTCTGGCTTTAAGAGGTATCATTAGTGACAAATGTGCAAAATGTAAACAAAAATAGACTTTTTTTAAATATGGCTCGGATGTGCGGCTGGACCGTAGGTTGGTGGTAGCAGGGCTCAAAATTAACTTTTTTACTTGGTAGCACTGGTGTTCCTAACTTCAAAAAGATGCCGTTTCATTTTTTTAAATATTTATTTTACGCCTTAAGCAAGGGACAAGAATTAATGAAAATATGAGTACATGAACAAGATGTTTATATTCTCTATTAGAGGTCCAGCTATTTAAATTAGAGGCAAACACTGCATTTTGAAACAATCTACAGTATAAATAACAAAAAAATAACGACACAGTTCTTTCTTAATCGTATTAAGTGCAGACAATTCAGCCATAATCAAAGTAGGCTACTCTCTAAATATTCAAAGTGCAAATAGAGACCGAATATTTCAAGCATGATACAGAGCTATAGGCAACTACACAACCTATATAGCCTACATACTAATAACAGCCTAGATATGTCATGTAGCCTAATTTGCGTGCATTGGGGAGTCACTCTCTAAACGTGGGATATTAAAATTGATTTTGAATGCGCGTGCGCGTTTTGCTTTCGGTTTCAGTTTTAACAATCGTGCGAAACTCTCAGCTGGGCTGAGAGACACTTTTTAGATAGCCAAACCACTTCCATATAACGGAATTCGTGCTACCTTTTTTGTCGACAATTTCAACATCTTTGGATAATAACTCGAGGTTAGATTCACTTTCGTCGCTGCTTCCACTCTTTTTTTTTTTTTTGTCGTCCTGGTGTTAAGTTTGCTTTGCAAAGTGCGGTAGGAAATGAACTTTGTACTTTGACGTGCATGCGCACGCTGCACGCTGCACGCTGATTGGCTGTTGTCGCATATTTCTGCTGTATGATTGGCTCTTAGATTAATCCATATCGAGCAAAAAAAATTTATTATCGCGATTCGATATGATATCGTTTATCGGCCCAGCCCTAACTGTGAGTTATTTTTTCCAAAGAATTCGCCCAAGGATTCCACATCCTAAGGCAAATTCCTTGCCGGCTGAGATACCGAACAAGCTTGTTACGTCTGGAAAGCGAAACATATAAAGCTGTAATCATAACTGTGTACAAAAACGATTACAAGTGCTCACTGTTTTACCTCCTCTAGTGTTCACTTCTGTTGGAAACTGCAGTGATACGTACTTATGGTACGTATTTCACGTCTTGCGAAAAAGTTCGCACAGGTATATTTTAGTCATGAGATAAGGTAGGACATGTTCAAGGCCAAAAAAGGTGGTAAGGACGTCATTAAAATAGTCCATGTGACATCAGTTGTAGCACGACACGACGCTTGTGCATTTCTCTGCTTGCAAACAAGGCACAGTGTATCAGGGTTTTACAACCGATGGTACTCTTGTGAACATGCATCAAAGACTGACATGGAAGAGAAGAAACTGTTAAATAAAATCATTATTTTTGTTTTCTTTGTGCACAAAATGTATTCTCATAGCTTAACAACGTTACGGTTGTCACATGGACTATTTTAACAATGTCCTTACTACCTTTCCGGACCCTGAACGTGTTAGTTGCGTTGCTGTCTATGAAGGGTCAGAAAGCTCTCAGATTTTATCAAAAATATCTAAATTTGTGTTACGAAGATAAACAAAGGTCTTATGGGTTTGAAACGACATGAGGGTGAGTAATCAAAGACAGAATTGTCTTATTTGGGTGAACTATTTCTTTAAGGATATTTCGGTTGTACAGTTCTATCGACTAGTGTCTCAGTATATATGTAAAAATGTAAAAAAAAAAAAACAATGGAAAACTGGCTTGAGCAATAACAAAAGATCTTTTTTTTTTTTTAAGATTTGACACTCTAAATTACACAAAATTCTTGACTTTAATTCTTATAAAACAGCAATAATCTGTATGTGGATTTTTACAGTTCATTTTATAATTAAATATTAAAAGTAAAATGTAAGAGATACACAATTATATACCATAATATAAAAAGAACACTCACTGTCCTCTCCACTGGTGTTGATCTGAACCATAATCTTTAACTGCTGTGTGTTGGCAGCTCTCATTTTTTGCCATGAGCTGTTAACTTTTTCAGCCAGTTTCACAGAGTCGATCGTCTCTATCATATACAGGTTTGGGACACCTGTGATTGAATTCAATGAACATGGATTAATTCATTCATTCAGTGAGCCAGTTAGTGAGTCAGGGACTCGGTCAGTGAGTCAATCAGGAAGAAGAAGAAAAAAAAGAAAGAAAGAACCTAAACCTATTAATGTCTGACATCACTAGATAGTTACTTTAAATCTAGGCTGTGAGTGATGGTAGTATATTTAATTCAAGCTAAATGTAAAATTGCTTTGCTCACCCAGGAGTTTGTTGACATTATTCTTTTGCAGATGACCGATGAAATGCCATTTTATTTCAGGACAGGATGACACAACCTACAAATACGTTTTACATAGATTAATATATTTGATCAAAACCAACTAAACCAATACAATAGAATTTGTCTACATACCACAGGATTGGAAGCTTTCTCAACAAGTTCATTTACCTGTGGAAAAAGGGAATAATTAATACAGGATATTTAATATGAAAAACGTGACCAAGCTACAAAACATGCATACTTGATTATTAACTCACATAATTCTCTCCAAAGTTTCGTTGTCCATGTTTATAAGCCTCCACCACCATCTCTGGCGGTTTAGTCTTACTAACCGCAACCAGGCGAGGGGCTATACATGGTAACGTCTGGAAGAGAAAAGCAAAATGCTGTCACTTGCTTATAGTAGAGTGTTTAAAGGGATAGTTCACCCAAAGATTTAAATTAACTCATAATATACTCACCCTCAAGCCATCCTGGGAGTGAGACTTTTTTTTTTCAGACGGGTACAACCTGAGTTGTATTAAAAAATATCCTGGTTCTTTCAAGCTTTATAATAGCAGCGAATGGGTGTTGAGATTTTTAGTCTAACAAAGTGCATCCATCCCTAATAAAAAGCACTCCACACAGCTCCGGAGAGTTAATAAAGGCCTTCTGATGAGAATCGATGCATTTGTGTAAGAAAAATATCAATACTTAAAACTTTATAAACTTTAAAGCATTCCAGCAGATGACGTAGGATGCTGGCGAACATGGAAGTGGCGAATGCGGAGAAACACCAGTTACGAATTAGAAGTACAAAATGAGGGTTTGTAAAGAAAAATGTTGGAAGATTTCGCTATAAGCCAAGAGGAGACTGGTTTTCCTTTGCTGTAAACAAAACTTGGTTCTCACAAGACTAGCATATTCTCACTGGAGCTTACGCTACGCCTACATCATCCACTGGTAAGCCACTCTCTCGTGAATGCGCGTATGACAGTTAACGGAAGATAGAGATTCGTTTCGCTTCAAAACGTTTTTATTAATCCCTCTGAGCTGTGTAGAGTACTTTTTATGATGGATGGATGCACTTTATTGGACTTCAAAATCTTCAAAACACCCATTCACTGCTATTACAATGCTTGAAAGAGCTAGGACATTCTTAACATAGCTCAGATTGTATTCGTCTGAAAGAAGAAAGTCATATATACCTAGGATGGCTTGAGGGTGAGTAAATCAAGAGGTAGTTTTCATTTTTGGGTGAACTACCCCTTTAAGAGCAGCATTGAAAATAAAAATTGTTTTTACAATATATGCCCCACTAGAATATATTCTGAGGGCCATTTTGCTTTAACCATATAACAGCAAAGTACACTTTGCATTTATGTTAAATACTTCAACTGAATCAATTTGAAACTAAACGAACTTTCACAATTGTTCTTCGTGTGATTTACTCTAACCATCAACCACCATCCAACTTAAAATCCACATGTACCAACATGTATTTGTTTCTTTGTGTGCACAGTGAAACGTACAATTTAAAGACTTAATATAATGTCATAGAGTTTAAAGCGCATGTAATTAACGCGTGTCGTGCAGATTTCATTTGCTGGAGCGTGACTGCTGAGAATCAGATATTTCATGCAACATGCATTCATTCACACAACGTCCTTCTCCTTGAGTAGAAGTTACATGCTATACAAATTGAACACCGTCGTTCTGAATACCTTACAACACTTTTACGAATACATGTTGGTTATTATTAACCAGCTGTCACTCATTCCTTGTTACTATATGGAGCTCGTGTGTGTAAAGGTTGAACAGATTACATAACCCTGCAATAACAACACGGTGAGCAAGAGTGGATAGTTTTGTTTTTTAGAGCGCTTCAAAAGCATATTGTTGTTTCGGGTCTTACTCAAAAATAAAGCGATTAAAAACTGACCTTCGGGCGCCGGGAAACCGCTTGATTCACCCGGTCCACCACCGCCTGCACTTTCTTCCCAACCTCCTCCGACATCACTACTCTCCACATAGCCTCTGCGCGCACATACACTAGCCGCGTGACGTCACGGACAAATCCGGTCAACTTTCCGACAAAATAAAAGTCTCGCCCCATTCAACGAAGATTGATTGCGTCTTACCGATGCTTGGTCAATGAAATGCCATCACAAGACACAGTATTGAAAAGTAATGTATACTAACAGCATTTAAAAAGCAATAAAATAACGTATTTTTCTAGTTTTTGCAAACTATTTTATTTTGTCGGACCAACATTTTTATTCAACTTAAATAATGAAACTGAAATTTCTATCATTTCGTAATATCCTGTCCTGATGGGCAACACAAAAAATATTAATGCTAGATTTGACAAGGAATAACTTGATTAGAAGGAAAATACTTTACATTTACCTTTTCGAGAGTTTGCACTTACGCCATAATTTGGTCAGTTACCCGGTCGGATGCGTGGCCATATTAGCGATACTCGGATGTAAACATCAGCATGGATTGCGGTTAACGTACTACTGAATGCATTGTTCTGCTAATTTATGCTGTCTAAACCACAGATAAAACGTGTGGAAACTGCTAAATCATACAAAGAAGCAAGCAGGAAAGGGCACAATATTTTAACAAACTCAATACAATACAAGCAGTATTAAGATATTAGCCTAATATTTCACCTACCTGACTGGAAATAAGAACAAACATAAACGTTGTCAAGATTTTTGCCTCGGAAATCCTGGGTCAGTTTGGCCAACCACAAACGCCTATTGTTCCTCAAACTGTTTTTGCACTCTTCTCCTTCATTTGTTACTTTTGTCAGTCTATATCACTCAAAGATTTTTCCATTAGTACAGCCCAAAACATGACCATTTTCAGCAACAATAATCAGCAGAATATGTGACTTTCGTTCGGTTCAGTGGCACCGTTTACGTGATAAACTCTATTTGAACTTCTCTAACAAGTCTAGATTATTGAATTGGTTAAATCAAATATTAGTCAAAAGTGAATTTACAAAGACACGTTGGGCTAATCACACTGTAGTCCATTTATTCACAAAAATGTATGAATTGTGTACACAAATTTCTACAGACATAGGAAAATATAAAAACAAAAGTGTTTATAAAACAGAACATTTTTTTCAACAAAATCAAGGATTTCTGCTTTAATATTTAGCCTTTGTTGTAAACAGACATGAGAAATCCATTTTGATATTTGCTGGATACAAAAAAGGAAGAAAAAAAAAAAAAATCAAAAGCAGGGAAAGAAAGTGGGCATCCTCCTCATACTCGTTCAAGAGCTTCCAACATGATTATACTGTTTCCTCTGATCACCTGAAGAGACACCAAAACAGAAAGCAAGAGATCATTTATCACTGCACAGAATAAAATCCTTCAGAAATCCTTCTGATATGCTGATTTGTTGTTCAAGAAACTTTTTTTTATTATTAGCAACATTTAAAACAGCTGAGTATTAAAAATCTTTTGTAATGTTATATTTCTATTGATCAAAAAAAAAAAATCTACTTGGCTGTTTTCAACAATGTTTTTTGAGCAGCAAATCAGAATGATTTCTGAAAGATCATGTGACTGCAGTAATGATTTTAAACATCTGAAATCAAAGAAATAAGTCACATTTTAAAATATAAATTATTGTAGTTATTTTTAATAGTAAAAACATCGCTTAAAAAACGTAAAAAAAACCTTTTGATTGGTAGTTTATAAAATACTTGTGCCAGCTAGTTATGTTTTACCATGAATTATGCAATATGTTTGATACTAGATTGTTGTATTGAGTACTAACCACCATCCCAATTGTGTTCATTTGTCCTCCAGGAGCCATTTCTATACAGTCATCAACGACCAGATTCATGAAGGGATCAAATCCACGCAAGATGCCCTGAACATGACGTCCACCATTGAGCTTTACTAAAAAAAAGTGCATAAAAACAACGTTATTTACAAAAGAAAGTTTATTTTATGCTGTCACTTTCATGCTGTAGAACAAATTAATTATTCACTTTTAAATACTTGCACACACAGAATCACAATCAAATACACTTAAATATTTTTAGGATTACTTACACTACCAGTCAAAGTTCTATAATATGTCTCACCAAACCTGCATTTATTTGATCCAAAGTACAGCAAAAATTTGAAATATTTTAGTTTAAAAATAACCACTTTTTATTTAAATATATATTATAAAACGTAATTTATTCCTGTGATTTCAGCATTATTACTCCAGAAATTATTCTAATATTCTGATTTGCTGCACAAAAACATATTATTAGTATCATTATGATGAAAACAGCGGAATAGAAATTTAATTATTTTTTTTCTATTAAAGTTTCTTTGATGAATAGAAAGTTCAGAAGAGCAGCATTTATCTAAAATGGAATTCTTTTGTCTTTATCATTTTTGATCAATTAAAAGCATCCTTAAAAGTATTAATTTCTATAATTTCTTTACCAAAACAATACAAAAGCTTTTAATTTCAAATAAATTCTGAAATGTACTCAAATGTTTTAAATATTGATTATAATAAAATAAATATAATAATAATACTTGAACAGCAAATTAGAATGATTTGTGAAGAATCGTGTGACGCTGAAGACTGGAGTAATGCTGAAAATGTACCTTTGATCAAAAAAATAAATTTCATTTTAAAATATATTCAAATAGAAAACAGTACTTTGGATCAAATACATGCAGCCTTAATAAGCAGAAAAGACTTTAAAAATAACATTAAAAATCTTACTGTTCAAAACCTTTTGACTAGTAGTGTATGAAGAGTTCCAGATTTCAGATATTTTCTTTTATTGAATAATAATGTATTAGAAAAGCATGCATTATACTCACGTGAAAGCTTCTTGTCCATAAACCTAAAAGGCACAAACAAAACGGGTATTTTATTAAAACCACAATACTAATCTGACCAATACTCCACAGATACTGCACCAAACATTCGAACTCATATGAATGCGTAAAAAAACTGCAATTGCAGGTGGGTTTGAACGATATAATGTAGTTACGAAATAGCTATAGACAAACCGGCTAACGAAGTACAATAACGCGATGCTCAAATTTATCGCATTTCTAAGAGACCTACGATCACACTCAACAAAAAGCTTGAAATACTTACTTTTTCAGCTCGGGAGGGTGCGCTTTGCTCATGTTGATTTCGTTAGATCAAGTAGTTTTGTAAAACAGAAACGTTTGAAACACGTTTCAAACAATGTATGAACTGTGGCGGAAGTGGCGTACTAGGTCGCGGGATTTTCTAGACCAGTCACGGTGCGCAATACCGCCTCCTATTTTACCGGAGAACGAACGTCAATAACATTGCACAATGTAATGTCGATGAAAACAAAATTTCCACCTCAAATGTGAATTCCACAAATTGTGATTTGCAAAAGGAAACAAAAATAACAACAAAAACCACCAAACCTTTTCAAACGATTTATTCCAGAACAATATAATGCGTAATATGAGGTAAATTTTCTACAAAAAAAAAAAAAAAAACATTATTCAAAGGATAAAGAGATAAATCATCACACATCTCGGGACAAAGCAGGAGATACTGGAGGTAGCCACAAGTAAACAAACCCAGAGAGAGAACTAAACCTAAAATGCCTCCAGTCTATACTCTTAATAAAAGATTTGGGGGGACAATATAGTTGTATCTGCACTCATCATTTACAATGCGAGTCATAAAGTGAATATTATACAGTGTTCAAAGACAACAAAAAAAAAGTCAGTGCAAAAAAACATCTGGTGTTAGGAATAGAAAACATTAGAAGTGTTACACAAAACATCAGAAATTAAGATTAATGACGGTTAAGAAGCCCTGATGTACAAATTAAACAATATAATGGACTTGTTTTGTTCTCTGAGTCACCTAATCTGAGGTCTCCTAACTGCACATAGTTTATTCATCCAATTTACTTGCAATATTTGGATTCATAGCATAAAATATCTTGTATATAAAGCATGCTACTATTTATATTCTTCTACAACTTTATAATGCTTACTTTGTTTATATAATACAAACTGAAATTTCACTATGTAATTAAAATGCTAGATAATATAAACAAACTGAAACACTTCAGTAGCCGAATCTACCAGATCCAAATATATGCCCAGACAACAAGCAGCAGCACATACATTTAGCTGGTTTTGTGTTTCAGCAAGGCACTGGCTGTCTAGAAAACAGAAGTATTATACTTGTACATGTCAAAAAAAAAAATCACCATATTCTCACAGTAAATCTGTAAAGAGGTATGGAAAACATTTATCTTGAAGTAGAACTTGAAGTGGTTTTAAGTAAGTACCCGTTATTTGTCTGGCAGTTTGGCTCAGATTGGTGGAAGTGAGTTATCCTGTGTTCAACACTATACCTCATGAAGCACAGAAATCAAAACCTGAAAAATACTGATAATATTTAGATGCCTGATGAATGTAATTCCTGATAGCCTGAAACATCTGCAGAATGAATTCCCTGCCCTTAAAGGGACAGTTCACCAAAAAAAAAATTATCATCATTTACTCACCCTCATGTCATTCCAAACCAATGTTGAACACAAAAGAAGATATTTTGAAGAACCAAACAGTTGTTAGTCCCCACTGATTTCAATTGTAGGGAAAGAAATACTATGGAAGTCAGTTGGGAACATAAAACATTCCAACATCCCTAAAAATATCTTCTTTTATGGTCAACATAAGAAAGAAACGCATACAGGTTTGGAACGACCTGGAAAATGTTCATTTTTGGGTAAATTATACCTTTAAAGGAATAGTTTATAAAATTAAAACCCTATCATTATTTACTCATCCTCATGTCGTTCAAAACCTGATTTTTGGGGTGAGTAAATGGTGATGAAATTTTAATTTTGGTGAATTATCCCTTTAAAGGGATAGTTGAAAAAATAAAAAACCTGTCATAATTTACTCATCCTTATGCTGATGCAAACCTGCATGTCTTTTTTTGTGGAACATACAAGATGATATTTTAAAAACAGTTTGTAACAAAACTGTTGAAAATGAATACCATTACATAGATAAAAATATAATGGAAGTCAATGGAAACAAACTGTTTGGTTATCAGCATTTTGTTTGGTTCCACAGCATTAAGGTGAGTAAATAATAACAGACATTTAATTTTTAAAGGAATAGTTCACCAAATAATTAAAATTGTATAATTATTTATTCACTTTCATGTCATAAAACCTCTATGCACATAATGTAAAAATATTCACTTTTTTTGTTTTTGAAGCACTTTTATAGTCTGTTCTGTAAGAAAAAAAAAAACAGCAAACAGGTTTAGAACGACATGATGGTGAGAAAGTATGCATTTTTTTGAGTGAACTATTCCTTAAAAGGCAGTTCTCTCAAAAAATTCAAATTTTGTCATCATTTATTCACCCTCATGTAGTTCCAAACCTGTTTGAGTTTCTCTCTTATGTTCAACATAAAAGAAGATATTCTGAAGAACACTGAAAATCAAACAGTTTATGGTCCCCATTGACTTCCATAGTATTTCAGGAGGTCAGTGGAAACCAACAACTGTTTGGTTCTTCAGAATATCTTCTTTTGTGTTCCACATAAAGAAACTCATACAGGTTTGGAACGACATGAGAGTGAGTAAACACCAAGCATTTTATTTTTGGGGTGAACTATTCTTTACAAAAAAATGGAAGCTCTTTTAATCATCACTGAATTCATCTACATTTTCACGTATCAGATGTTTCTGGCAGTGCTCTAGAAAAGCATCCAGGGCTATGAAGGCTTCGGCACATGGCACACAGTGATAGACTTTCTTTTCACAATCTTCTGGAACCTCAGTGAGGGGAATCCCACCTGTGCACACACTACAACACCTGTATGTGTCAGTGGGTTGGTGATGTTCTTCAGGAACTTCCTCATGGACTTTCTCATGGACGTGCAGCTTAGCTTTGGAGCTAAAGACCTGATCGCACGAGGTACAAGGATACTCGGCATCGGCATCCTCATCTTCATCACTAGCATCCTCATCTTCATCACTGGAATCCTCTTGCTTGGTTTCCATCAAAACAGGTCGAATTTTGGTTCTAGGTCTACCTCTCTTTGGTCTATTTTCTTGAGAAGATAGGAGTTCCTTAGCTGCCTTTGGGTGGAATCCACCTGCTTCAGTGCTGGATGATTTGCCACTGAGTTTAAGGTGAGTCTGATGGTGAGAGCTGTAATGTTTAAAATGCGCATAACGCGTCAGATGATGCAGGAACTCTTTTCCGCAGTGCAGGCATGGATAGGTTTCACCTTTCCGCCTTTGCCTAGTGGCCTTTACCTTCCGCCGGTGTTCCTCTCTCCTGTGCTGATGGAGCAGCGATGTCTTAGAAAATGATTTGTCACAGGAACGGCACTGAAACGACGAACTTGACATGAGAACTTTCTTCTTCTTCTTCTTCTTCTTCTTCTTTATTGTACTTACAATGACAACTCTTTTCTTCTCTACGCTGCTATTCATATGTGCGTAAGAAAAGCGCATGTGGCAAGCGAGTGCAGCAGAAGAACGGAACGTTCTGGGACACAAAGTGCATTTGGTAAGAGACGCGCTGACGCTTGGAGGAGATGGAGGCAAGGAGGCGTGTAAAGGTGAAGGAGGTTTGAGGGTCTTGGCGGGCTGACAGCCTCCGGCCTGCTGGTGGTGCAACAGCTCTTGCTTGTGGCTGAAGGCTTGTCCGCATGGGGCACATGCATAGGGGCTGTTGTCATGATAGAAGGGATCTTCTGAAGATTCTGGCACATTATGGCACATGGATGAGGCTTGAGAGCATTTGTGTAGCTGCAAACTAGAGGGCAAAGAAAATTTTTGGCCACAGTGTTGACAGCAATGGAGCTTTTGCAGGGCGTGCTCCCTTTCCTGGTGACGCAAAAGACTGCTCGGGTCAGAGAATTTGTGGCCGCAGTCTTTGCAGATGGAGGAAGACGGCTGTGGTTTTGGTTTGTACTCGATGCAAGTGATCAGCTGCGCCAGTTTGGATAAGGTTTCAGCAGTCATGGGTCTAGCCCTAGTGGAGATCTGGTCACCTTTTGCTCCATTCCAGCAATGTACAGAATCCATATTCCTATGAAGAAATGGAAAAAAGTCAATCAAATTGATCCCATTTAATCATAAATTCAAAAATCATTTTTAATTTATATTCTAATGCGTATAAATATACTACGAGTCAAAAGTTTGATTTTTAATGTTTTTTTGCAATTATTTGATCCAAAGTACAGCAAAAACAGTCAAATTTCAAAATATTTTTACTATTTAAAATAAAATTTGAATATATTTTAAAATGTACTTTATTCCTTTGATTTCAAAGCTGACTTTTTATCATCATTACTCCAGTCACATGATCTTTCAGAAATCATTCTAATATTCCGATTTGCTTCTCAAAAAACATTTATTATGTTTAAAACAGCGGAGTAGAATTTTTTTCAGGTTGCTCTGATGAATAGAAAATTCAGAAGAACAACATTTATCTGAAATAGAAATCTTCTGTAACATTATAAATGTCTTTATCATCACTTTTTCCTTGTTAAATACATTTTTATCATTTCTTTACCAAAAAAAAATATACTGACTCTGAGCTTTTGAATGGTATAATGTATAATGTTACAAAAGCTTTTTTATTTCAGATATATGCTGATCTTTGGATCTTTCTATTCATCACAGAATCCTGAAAAATGTTCTCAACTGTTTTGTAATATTTTGTAAATATTGATATTATTAATAATGAATGTTTCTTGAACAGCAAATCAGAATATTAGAATGATTTCTGAAGGATCATGTGACACCGAAGACTGGAGCAATGATGTTGAAAATTTAGCATTTGATCACAGGAATAAATGACATTTCAAAATATATTCAAATTAAAAGCAGTTACTAAAAAAAATTCACAACTTTACTGTTTTTGCTGTATTTTAGATCAAATAAATGCAGGCTTGGTGAGCAGAAAAAAAAATCTTTAAAAACATTAAAACCCTTACTGATCAAATATATACACAAATGAATATTCTTGACTATAAAATGAAGGCACCTAAATAAACTACATGCAGCTTTGCTGCAGCACTGACACAGGAAGAGTTTGCTAGCTGTATTGCTACGCTGCTGGCATGCAACTGACATACAAACTTACCCGCTCGATAACTTTGTATTACACAAAATAGGTTTCTCCCCCATCTATGTGGAAATTACAGCAGGTGCTTTGAGGTTTATAAACGCAAAATGCGCGAAATTGTGAGGTCAGACGCACACGGACTTTCACTTCAACTCCAACGCGTTTCTACTAAACTTAACTTAAGGTATGAAGAACTACAATTCCCTTCTTCTTCTTCATTTGATTTTATTGGCGGTTGACAACCAGCTTTAAAGGTGTATTACCGCCACCTACCAGACTGGAGTGTGGAACAGTAGATGACAATACCAAATTAAAAAAATAAATAAATAAAATACAATAAAAATAGTAACAAATTATTATAATCTATCCATCAAACCTGTGTTTTTCAGGTAATTCATGAGATATTTGACAACATTCTGGGTACTTCCTTTTAATAGATTCTGAATATTAATATTTTCACTGTTATTCTCTAGCATTTTAAACCTTTCTCTTCTTTCTTCCTCATATTGTCTACATTCTAATAGTACATGTGTTACTGATTCCATTACTTTACAGTTTTCACATAAACCAGATGGATGCTTGCCTATCATGTGTAGTGTCTGATTTAGTCCATTATGTCCTAATCTAAAACGGGTGAGCAGAACCTCTTCCTTTCGGTTTCTGCCCCTTATTCTGCCTTCACCAACTTTTTCCTGGATATTATATAAATGTCGACCCGCATCATTAAGATCCCAGTATTGTTGCCATTTTCCCATAATTCTGGATTTAATAATACTCTTTCCTTCAGCTTTACTTAAAGGGACATTTAACTCCACAGTTTGTATTTTTAATGATAATTTAGCCATCTTATCAACAGCTTCATTTCCCTCAACTCCTTCATGTGCAGGAACCCAAACAAATCCAACATTCAAGCCCTTCTCATACAAACACAAAATGACTTGATGAATTTCATAAATAATATCAAGTCTGCATGATTTCATAGTTTTAATACTTAAAAGAGCTGACCAGCTGTCTGTTGCAATTACGGCATCATTCACATTATTTCCCTGAATCCAGTTTAGAGCTGTTAAAACTCCCACAAGTTCTACTGTATACACTGATAAGTTATCTGTAGCTCTTCTAACTATAGCTAATTCATATTGAGGAATAAATACTGCCATTCCTGTGCGTCCTGTCTCTGGATCTTTAGAACCATCTGTAAAAAAATCATTAATTTTCCCATAAACTGCTGATTAATATAATTTTGTGCTAAAACACCTTTTGGTATCTGTAAGCAATTATCCCTTATTTGATGTTGAATGTTTAAGTCTATTATTGGCATCCTGAATAACCAAGGGGGGGAATCTGAAAAACAAACTGTTGAGCAGTATTGCTGATTACACAGTCCCTCATTCTCTGCTTTTATATCACCTATCCATCCAAACCTTCTAACATTATATTTACTGTGCTCCCAACACTCCTGTAAAAAACTACAATTCCCCTCATCCCATTCGCGTTTTACATTAGCTACTACCTGCACGTACATAAATAAACAAACGTGAGGATAAAATTAAATTAAACACATATGAACATGTAAGGCTGATTTATTATCAGCAAATTAAAAAAAATCTAGGAAAGTTCCTTATAATAATTTAGGCGTTTCATTTTTTAATTCATAAACAGCATTTATCAAGCGTTTATACTAAAGAGCAATAAAACAGTAAAAAATATGTTTTTGTTAATCGAAGCTGAAAATTTTATATAAAATATTAGATGAAAAACCTAACTACTAAAACTGAAAATAAATAAATGAGAAAAACAAATTACTAAAACGTAAACTAAAATTAAAATGAAAAACGAAAACATATACAACACAAACATACAATATATATAGTATTTACTCATTATTTTGAATTTCCATCTTTTTTTCGTAATAGACCTTTATTATGAAATGTGTTCAAACCGCGCAACGTCTTCCCCTAGTGAGGCGGGGTGAAATGACACCCCTTGTCATTGGGATTAATAATATCTATTCATTGTTGTTATTGGTTTTTATTCACCCATATAATTTATTATCACGATACAAATAAAATGCGACAGCTTAGACATGAAATCATAATATTTGCGTTCCTTATGTGCCATTCTGTCCTCCGGTCCAGTTGGCGGCAGCTGCACCTGTCCGCACCGTGCCACATCAGAACAGAGTGTCCCGCACACCGGTAGCTTATGAAGGATTCACCGGTTTAACCTCAATCGGTTTCAGAGCAATCGCAGGGAAAAGAGCTATTGTTTCAGTAGATGATTATCTAGAAGACGAAATATGATACTTGTACTTCAAGTATTTAACGCAGAGCGGGGGTTTGGACGTTAAAAAAACAGCCGACTCTTTTATTCACAGAGATGACAGCGAGCTCTTGTTTATTATCGTGTTAATCGTGTTGGTCGAGATTAACCGTCATTTTACAAACATTGAAAAGGTTAAGATATATTTTTGATGGCCGTGTCAGGAGGCGTCCGGCGGATCCCGATGGGAGTACGGACATTCAGTGAGTTTCTGGAAATAGCGACGGTCGGTCCGTGTCGCTCCAGCAGCCCGTATAAATGCAGAGAAAGAATACAGCACTGGCCCATCAGGTAAAACACCGCATTTACGTCTCAGCAGCAACACTGGAATAGTACGATATATTATGTAAACACACAATGTTATATCTGTGCTACTACTGAGTGATTGTTGCATAATATCGGAACAAAGCGAGTTCAAATACCATAGTTACCACGGTTATTATTGTGGGTTGTAAGTATAAAAGCTGTCAGAATCTTCTATTATTTTGTTATGTACTTTAACATTGACAATATTCCCAGAATTTTATTAATCATATGTGTGGCCTAAAATGACGAAAATTATATCGGTGATTATTAGGAGACGCTCGATATAGAATCTAAAATAGAAAGTATTGTATATGAAAATATAATACATAAAATAATGCAAATTTAAGAATAGTTTTAGGATATACAGTCAACGTATAGAATCGAAAATAGAAAGTATTATCAATTAAAAGTTTTAGTTTACATAAATGCGTGTGCACTGTGTATATTTATGATGTGTGTATATATACATACACACACATATGGTATATATTTTGAAAAAATATATATACTGCAATTGATGCATAGTATTGGAACAAAGCGGGCTGGAAAATCCTACAAAATTACCACAGTTTCCACTAAAATGCCATGGTTATCACAGTTATTACTGCAAAACTGTGGGATGTCAGTGCAAAAAGCTGTCAGAATCTTCTATTATTTTGTTATGTATTTTAATAGTGACAGTATTTCCACTATTTTATTTTAATAATGATATGTGTGGCCTAAAATTATGAAAATTATATCAATTTTTATTAGCAGATACTCTATATAGAATCTAAAACAGGAAGTATTGCTAATAAAAAAACAGAATAAATAGAATAATGCAAATTATTTAGGATGTAGTCAAGATATAGAATCTGCTGTCGAATGATTAATCGTGATTAATTGCATCCAAAATCAAAGTTTTTGTTTATATGTGTGTATTTTATTTATAATGTATATATAAATACACACACACATGTAGTATATATTTTGAAAATATTCACATGTATATATGTATATTCATATAATGTATATAACGTAAATATAATTAATATATACTAGTGCTGTGCAACGATTAATCGTGATTAATCACATCCAAAATTATATATAATAATATATGTAAACAAAAATGTGTGTGTACATAGCCACAACTGTCATAATAAAAATAAAAAGTAAATAAAATGACAGATTCTGACAGCTTTTTATATTACTTCTAGGATATTTATTAAGATTTTTTACAGTAGCAACAAAAATTAAGGAGGATTTTATGGTTGCCATGAGAACTGCTTAATAAGACTGTAAATCACATACATTTTGAAGTATGGCTCATGTGAAGATGCATGTTTTTTGGACACATACCAACGGTAATTTCATTGAAATATAATGAGATATATAGGGCTGTCAAACAATTAATCGTGATTAATCACATCCAAAATACTCACAGTACTCACACATAATTACTTATGTGTGAGTACTGTGTATATGTATTATATTTATATGTTTAATTATATATTCAGTATATGTATATGTGTGAGTACTGTGTATATTTAAAACCTTTATTTTAGATGCGATTAATCGTTTAACAGCCCTAGTATACTAATCATTCAGTACCACAGTATGATGGTGTAACCTATTCCTGTATGTACGGCATACATTGTATTTATCAGAATCCTGTTTTGTTTTTTTTTGTTTTTTGTTTGTATGTTAGGCACCTGTCCTCCTGTGGGATCTTGATGACCCGTCATCCTCGCGCTCTCTGTGTCTCTGAAATGGATTTGACTCCCACCCATCACAGGAGATCTTTCATCAGCCTCACCAATAAGAGAAAAGAGTATTCAGAGAGGAGGATACTAGGGTAATTTGAGTTCTACCCTACCTTAACTAATTCTAGGGTAGGTTAAGATTGACCTAATGGCTGATCGTGTACAATGGCCCCTTCTGTTTTCCTCATGGAGGATGGAAGCAAGCTTTTGTAATGTTAAATAATAAATTAATAGACTTGTATTGATCTAGTGGAGGTGGAGCAGCTGGAAACACAGGGACATAAATACTGGACCATTAATGAAACAACAACAACAACACTGTCCGTTTATGAAAGTGTTTATATTTACCTGTACTTTGTTTTTTAGGTACTCAATGCAAGAGATGTATGATGTGGTAGCCAATGTGGACGACTATAAACACTTTGTACCGTGGTGTAAAAAGTCCCAAACCATCATGAAAAGGGCTGGTCACGCCAAAGCTCAGCTGGAAGTTGGCTTTCCTCCGATTCTTGAGCGATACACTTCGATGATAAGCCACGTCCGTCCACATATGGTCAAAGTAAGTCATCCTTTGTGCCTTACAGCATCTTCAATATCATCACTGAAATGAAAGGAAACATAAATTTAGCAAATTATTATATTTTACCCGATTCCATTTCAGGCAGTGTGTTCGGACGGGAAACTTTTTAATCATTTAGAGACAATATGGCGCTTCAGTCCCGGTATTCCTGGGTATCCTCGCACATGCACTGTAGACTTCTCTGTGAGTATCATTTACAAACTTTTGCTTTCAGTTGACCATTCGCTAAGCTACACCCCCCCCCCCCCCCTTGGTTACTGTTACTATTTGGTTACTAATGTAAAATAGAAATTTCCCAGTTTAAAGGAGGGTAAAAATTGGTTTAGATTATCCAAACATGCAACACTTTCATTAATTTAATCCAACACAACAAAACAAAAAAGTGTCAGACATTGATGTACGGCAGTGTTATTTTAGTATTAATAATATAGTACTATAGTATACATTAGTATTTTGAATTGGCTTCATATATTATTCATTTTCATTTTAGTATAAGTGTTAGTAATTTTGTGTTTTTTGTCAGATTTATTATTATTATTATTAATAAAGGTCTATTTATCTTTTATTTTTACTTCAATTTTAGAGGTTTTAATGAATTTGTTGTGTTTTTGTCAATTATTATTATTATTATTATTAAATATGTTTATTTAGCTTTTAGTTTTATTTCCGTTTTAGAAGTTTTAGTGATTTTGTAGTGTTTTTTCGGATGATGACTATTATTATTATTAAATTTATTACAAGTTTTAGTGATTTATGTGTTTTTGCCAGATTATTATTATTATTATAATTATTATATAGTTTTATTTCAGTTTTAGATTTATACATTTCAGTTTTATAAGTATTAGTTGTTTTTGTCAGATTATTATTAACTGTCTATTTAGTTTTAGAACTTTTAGTGATTTTGTTGTGTTTTCGTCCTATTATTATTATTATTATTAAATGTCTATTTATTTATTTATTTATTTATTTCAGTTTTATAAGTTGTAGTGATTTTTGCTTGATTTTTGTCAGATTGTTATTATTAAATGTCTATTTAGCTTTTTTTATTTGAGTTTAATTTTAGAAGTTTTAGTAATTTAATTTAGTTGTTTTTGTCAGATTATTATTATTATTAAATGTTTAGCTGTTTTATTTCAGTTTTAGTTTTAGAAGTTTTAGTAATTTTGTTGTTCTTGTCAGATTTTTATTATTATTATTAAATATTTCTATTTACCTTTTTTATTTCAGTTTTAGTAATTTTGTTGTGTTTTTGTCAGATTTTTATTATTATTAAATATATCTATTTACCTTTTTTGTTTCAGTTTTAGAAGTTTTAGGTTTTTTTTTTAGTAATTTTGTTGTGTTTTTGTCAGATGATGATTATTATTATTTTTATATTTTTTTATGTATATTTAGCTTTTATTTTTATTTCAGTTTTAGTAATTGTGTTGTGTTTTTGTTAGTTTTATTAGTTTGTTAGTTTTACTTGGAAAACTCAACTTGGAAACTAACAAAAATCAAAAAAGTTTTAATATTTGTAATTTTTTTGTAGATTTTTGTATTTTATTTTGTTTCACTTAATGTTTTTGTTTTACTTAATGTACTTTATTTTATATAGTTTTAGTTAGCGATAACACTAGTAGGCAGAAATGTTTTATGAAAGATTAAAGGTCCTCGCACACCGAGTCTGAAACTTTCATATGTTTTTTCAGATATGAAAAATGCAGAAAATTGAGCCTGATCTGTGTTTTTTTTTTATTTTTTTATGATGGCCGGAAGTTTCGAATGCAGTGTGTAAACGTAATAACACAACTTGAGGTTGTTATTTATTTTTTAAAGTGCTAAAATTTCAGCCGAGAATTTTGGACTGTGCAAGGACCATCAGTGTTTATTAGGAAGTAAACTTACCATGTCCATAATGTTTCTCTCTCTGGATCTCATTGGTTTTCCTCAGGTCTCGTTCGAGTTCCGCTCATTGCTGCATTCGCAGTTAGCAACTGTATTTTTCGACGAGGTGGTGAAGCAGATGGTGGCCGCGTTTGAGCGGCGAGCGGGCAAACTGTACGGACCTGAGACGAGGATACCCCGAGAGCTCATGTTTCACGAGGTCCATCAAACGTGAGGTGCACCTTCACAAGGGACTCATCTGCATCTGGAACTCACAAAACTCACAAGGCAAATCAGATCACTAGATTACATCAGGATGGTACAATAGATACCATTTACTTTTAGAAAAAAAATCAGTTCATTTGAGGTACTGCACCTTAAACGTGTTTTTTTTGTTTGCTTTTTGACTGTGAATGAAGACTAATAGATTATTGCAGCTCTGAACGGTAAGATTTAAAAGTTGAGGTGCAAAAACTAAATACTTAGACATTTCACAAGGGTTTCATTTGTCCTGCTGTGGGTTTATTGGGGCCAAATCTGAAACTGAAAGGAATATTTTAGTTGAAATCTGTCGCACACTGTAGATTACCACATCAAATAGTTTCGATTTGTACCTCAGCTTTTAAAAACAAACAATAAAACATGTACAGCACAACCATTGTTTACTTCCTCCTGCAAATGCGCAGCTCTTTAAGTCAATATTATTTTCTGTGGTAATCAACAGCATGCATTAACCCAGAATATTCCTTCTGAAACAAATCTTTATTTATATAACTAGATATAAATATAGTAAAACTTCATAAAGCTTGAATTTGAACACGCTTACAGTGACCTACTTGACTTCCACACTGCACTGAATTTATAATATTCATCTCAAGAAGTCACGCTCTGTGTGTGTGTGTGTGTGTGTGTGTGTGTGTGTGTGTGTGACTCCAAACACAACTGTAAATATAATAAATATGAATTATACTGTTAGAGTGACGTCATATTTCTCTCGCCTAAATATTTATCCTCATAGACAAAAAAAAACGTTGTTTGTAGATAGAAGTAGTGTATTGTAATGAAGGAGTTATGAATTGTATTTAGCATGCTTTTGCTTTCTTTGAATGCAAACTCAGGGCTTTGGAGAAATTCAGATGAAAGAAATATACGGATTCAGCCTAATAGTTCCCTAATAGTGATCCCAGTTTGTGCCTGTTCATGTAGACTGTGCCATTTCTGTTTAATGTTTGAACACTACTGTATTCATCTATTGTGATTTCTTGAAAAGCTACAGTATGCGTTGGCAAAGCATCGGATACAAGCATAGCGAACGTTTTCTCTTTTTTTCCGCACATTTGTTTTATGAGATTTTATTTTTAGCCATTTCAATGCCTTATCTAAATGTTCACGGCATTTATAAATGACTTCAAATAACCTAATTGTCAAGATGTCGATTGATAAAACAACTGTCTACGACTGTCTTCCGTGGAAATAGCGTCATTATCAGTAGATTATCATTAAAAGACTTTGTTAGATGTCTGTTAAGTGAGAATGTTTGGTTGAACAACTGTGAATAAGAACCAAAGAGATGAGCAGTGCTTTGTAAGAGCAAGAAAAGCACAGTTTTAGGAACAAATTCTCTCTGAAATGAATGTTATCTGTTCAGTAAACCTCAATTCTCTGTCAACAGGCCTGTCAGTGTTATAATCTTGCACAAGCATTTCTTTTAATTTAAGAATCTATAAACTTGTTTCCAAACAAATATTTTGTGTCTGTTTTACTTGAACTGGTTGAGATCTAATCAGGAGGCAGATTTCTTTAAACTAGAATCCTATGTTGAGGAGATGCTTGAGTATTTGTGAAAACGTGAGTGTGATACAAGGACCAAGGAGCAAAGAATTTAAAGTGAAACCGGCAGTGGAGATTGAGGAAAGCTGAGGAAGGTGGTGGTATGTGGGTCATGTATTTATAACAGCGAGAACATAGTGGAGTTTCTTATTTATGCTGTCCTGACATGAAGACTTTTCCATGCAGATCTTTACATAAAATTCATCATTAATATTGATCCATCAAAGAAGAATGACCCGACTTGGATCTTACTCAGATGATTCTTACTGGCTATAATTTACAGAATAAAAATACAATTTTGACATTGTTCACTCAGCACTTGCGTTTATTACTTTCATCTGTGGAAGATATTTTGATGAATGTGTCTGTGTTTTCTTTTTGTTCCAATGCAGTGTTTTGTATCATTTATATACCATTGTAAACATTTAGAATGTATTTATAAACATTTTGAATTTGCTTTTTTAAAAATATATTTTCATTTTTTATATTTCTGTTTCTACATAGGTATATTTTTCAATTCAGTCTGTAATTTGAGTACTGTTTCCATAAACAATTTGAATGGCTTTAGTTTTGTTAAAAATAACAACACTGCCTTGTTGTTTGGTTCCCAACGTGCTTCAAAATATCTTTTGTTTTTTCAGAAAAAGCCACAGATATTTAAAGCTGGTGAAATATTGTACAATTGAGGCCAAAAGTTTGCATACACTTTGCAGAATCTGCAAAATGTTCATTATTTTACCAAAGTAAGAGAAATCATACAAAATGCATGTATGTTTTATTTAGTACTGATCTGAGTAAGATATTTCACATGAAGACAATGGCTGAATTCATAAAAATGACCCTGTTCAAAAGTTTACATACACTTGATTCTTAATACGGTGCTGTCACTTAAATTATCCACAGTTGTGTTTATTTTTTTATTTTGTTTAGTGATAGTTATTCATGAGTCTCTTGTTTATCCTGAACAGTTAAACTGTCCACTGTTCTACAGAAAAACCCTTCAGGTCCAACAAATTTTTTGTTTTTTTCAGCATTTTGTTGTGTATTTGAACTCTTTTCAACAATGATTGTATGATTTCAAGAACCATCTTTTCACACTAAGGACAACTGAGGGACTCATATGCAACTATTACAGAAGGTTCAAACGCTCACTGATGCTCCAGAAGGAAACTCAATGCATTAAGAGCCAAGGGTGTAAACTTTTGCACAGAATGAAGATGTGTAAATTTATCTTATTTTGCCTAAATATCATACATTTTTTAATTTTAGATGTTTTCCAGAAGACAAAAGAAGTTAAATTTACCCTGATCTTCAAATTCCAAAAGTTTTCACCCCCTGGCTTTTAATGCATGTTTTTTTCCCTTCTGGAGCATCAGTGAGTGTTTGAACCTTCTGTAATAGTTGCATATGAGTCCCTCAGTTGTGTTGAGAGGGATCTCAAAATCATGCAGTCATTGTTGGAAAGGGTTCAAATACACAAAAATGCTTAAAACCAAATAATTTGTAGTACCTGAAGGATTTTTTTCTGAAGAACAGCGGGCAGTTTAACTGTTCAGGACAAATAAGGGACTCATGAACAACTATCGCTAAACAAAAAAACAGCCGTGGATAATTCAGGTAACAAGAATCAAGTCTAAGTAAACTTTTGAACAGGGTCATTTTTATAAATACAACTGTTATTTTCTCTTGTGGATCTACAGTACAGACCAAAAGTTTGGACACACCTTCTCATTCAGGTGTGTCCAAACTTTTGGTCTGTACTGTTGATATGAATTCAACTGAAAAAACTTGTGAAAAAATATCTTTCAGGTGGTCAAATAGTGGAGCTCTGCAGCCACCTACTGGTAAAAGTTATTTGTAGTTTTTTTTTTTTACTTTTAAAACTGGATTTTCCAAAAGATGGGCAAAAATCTTACACTAAACCATGTGAAATTATCGATGCTATCCCCATGAATTAAAGTTAGAAATGTGGGTCTTTTATAAAGTGAATTTTACATAAAAAAGCAGTTTTTGTATAAAAACCCATTTAATTTTTTTTTTTTATTAATTCATATATATTAAAAAAATATCACTAACCCACTGAAAACTGCACAAATGCAGAGTCAAATGAATGAGAAGGTGTGTCCAAACTTTTGGTCTGTACTGTATATGTAAACATCTTTTATGTGAAATATCTTATTCAGTTCTTATTCAATTCTGATTTACAAGCTTTTCATTCGATTTGATAATATTTTAAATATATATCAGGTACAGAACGTGCCAAATTTTCTGAAGGAAAAAAAAAATATTAACTAATGCTGTAAAATATACCTGAGAGTCAGTTGGTAGGCTACTACTTTACTATAACATTAAAGTTAAAAATGTGTATACAACAGCTTAAATTACATCAAATAAAGGAACTTTGATTACATTCAATCAAGTTTCCATGGTATAAAGTTACAATTACATAATTATATTTCCACTGAATTTTTTTTTAAACAAATATTTAAAACGGTGGCTTCCATACAAACTTGACAGGTTTATTTAAATATAAATTAAACACTGAAGAACAGTAAAAATTCTAATGAATGTTGTGTTACATGGTGAATACATTTAGCAAAATGTTGCTTTCTAGAGTTCATTTTTCTAACTAACAAGCATATGCACCTGAGGTAAATGTGACGTTACGAGACATATTGTTAACGAGACGTTATATTGACGTCTTTGCGCGATTGAAAAACACGTATTGGGCGATAACATTAAAAAGAATACGGATCTCGTCAAGTTGTACTTTCTTTTAACATACCTTTGGATGTTTATTTCGTGCTGAATCTGGCCTTAAAACGAAGGAGACGATCATTCACTTCCGTTCTTCATAAAATGAGGCGCTACAGCTCTGTCACTCCACTTTAAACCGCGCCAAAACGGCATTTAATGATTGAATACTGTAATAAAATCGACATAATTTTAAAACTGAGACTTTGTTTTATATCAAAAGTAACACAGACCAATGCTTTTAGCAATTTATAGGATGGGTTTAAGAATCGATTAAAATTACCCAGCCCTATTTTTTAATGAATAGAATTTAAGCATTATTATCATTATAGACAGGTGAATAGTAAATAGAATATGACCAACTCTAAATATCAGAGTAATCTTGTGCATACAAACAATTATTGAGTGAGAGAGTTTCATGTGGAAACAAAGAAAATGCCTCAAGGGTTTGTTAAAAACATTTATTGGTTTTCCTTTTTTGTCAAGTTTTCCCATTTTTTTCTTTTTGTTCGCCTAAGCTTCTTTTTTTTCCCGCCAATCAATCCAGACTCACTTCCCCATTCTCTTCTTCCCCTCCCCATTTCCCTTGGTGGATCCGACTTCAACCAATCATCTCCATATTCACATTCCTCCCTATTTAAATTAACCTGACATAACATAAACCAATCATGTACATCATGATGAAAACAGTCACACCGGAAAAGGGCACGGCAAACCAGACAGTAATTCTCATGCTATTAGATATGTGGGAAATGATGAATATGGGAAAAGTGCCACTTAGTTAATGGAGTGCTTATGGAGTAACTAGCTAAAATAGCTGCTAGATTATCCAAAGAAAACAACCTGAGAGCAAGCGTGCAAGAAAGCAAGACCCGTGTGCGTCACAGCAGAGGTCAGACCAGACCATTTCATACAAGTCATGTTTTACATTATATTAAAGGTATAGTTTACTTAAAATAAAGGTTTGAGTGAGTCATTATAGGTTAAGTGGTTTGACTAAAGGATGGTGAGACATTGTTTTGATATGCAGTCCATACATTCAAGCTATATTTACATGAATAAATAAAACCACAACTTATGTATACCTACACAAAATGATAGCTTCTCTTTATACAAGACATCATTCTTCAAAACACTGGGGGGGGGGGGGTAGCAGATTTTGAGCACTCCTAAATGAACGTACACAAACGCCACAAATTTCGACTTGCTCTCAAGTTGGTACACAAATCACCTGCGACTACAATAATTTGTGTGAATGACACGGATGAAATAAAGAAGGACTGGTCATTTCAAATAAAGAGGGCACCACATGTGCTTCTAAACAACAGACAGGAAGATGAAGACGATTGGTTGAAGTCAGAGAGCAAAATGAGAGATAACTTAAAGGGGCAGTACCCTTTTAAACAAATGTACAAGCTTCCCAAGTTGAACTGAACTCATAGAATCAATTCTATTGAGAGAGGACCGTATTGCCATCATGGAGTGCTCTTACAAGGAGAAACGTTATGCTAGCTAGATGGACGCCTAGTTAAACTTTGAGGCTCAGAGCAGGGCTTTGACAATGCATTTCCTTATACAAACAGAGGCTTGAATGAACATTTGATCTCAGGGGAGTAAAAATACAAGACTAAAACTGATATAATTGGTGTGAGAGCTGCGGATAAAGGGTTTATTTACATACTAACCCTTCTGAACTAATATTTAATAGCCATTATTAGTTTAAATAAGGAGAGAGGTGATTTCTCGGCTGCGTTCTTGGACAATAACACAACCCTCTCCATCAAAAACACCTCGCTACATCCATAGCTGCATCATACGGTTGGAAAAATCTGCGGGGAATTTTAAGAGGTGCGACTGCAAGTGATGACTGTGTAATGAGTTTACACATTTGTGTAGAAGTAGCTTTAAATGTGCATTCTGGGTGTGAAAGATTAATAAACATGTAAATGGGATTTGTCATCTTAATGTTGTATTAATAAAGGCCCTTTTTAGATGAAATTTAAAAGTGTACTGTCTCTTTAAATCCCTTAGCCCGGAGGCTTGTTTCTAATAGTTTAAGCTCTTCCCCTTCCTGTCCCCCACTCCGCTGGCATGGTCTCTCCCTCTCTAGCCTGACTTGGCCCCAACCAGACCCATGAGTCCGTCTGTGCTCATGGACTTGGGACGCTCCAGAGGGAAGCCGAGCGCTCTGCTCCACACCAGCTGGGAGAGGACACCCAAAGCCCGGGATACGCCAAACAACACAGTGTAATAGTTCATCTCAGTCATGCCGTAATACTGCAAAACACAAGAGTAAAAACAAGAGATCGTGAGCAAAGCAAGCTGAAAAATTGTGTGATTCAGGAAAGAAACTAAAGTGATATTGGTGCAACCAAATATTTAATAGGATGTTTTTTTATATTTGGTCAGACTAAATAAAGGTTAGCTGCAATTGGGGTGGGTGATATGACCAAAATTATCACAATATGAGTAATTTTATTTCACAGTAACGATATACGCTACCAGTCAAAAGTTTCTGAACAGTAAAACGTCTTTTCTGCTCTCCAAGCTTGCATTTATTTGATCCAAAATACAGCAAAAGCAGTAATATTGTCAAATATTTTTAGTATTTAAAGTAACTGCTTTCTATTTGAATATATTTTAAAATGTAATTTATTCCTGTGATCAAAGCTACATTTTCAGCATTATTCCAGTCTTCAGTGTCACATGATCCTTCAGAAATCATTCTAATATGCTGGTTTGCTGTTTAAGAAAAAAATTTACTATTATTATTAATCAATATAAGAGAGTTAAGTAAATTTTTTCAGGATTCCTAGATAAATAGATCCAAAGATCAGAATTTATCTGAAATAAAACGCTTTTGTAACATTATACACTACTATTCAAAAATTCAAAAGCTTGGAGTCTTGGAATTTTGGGGGCATTACAGAAAGTAATACTTTTATTTAGCAAGGATGCTTTTAATTGATCAAAAGTGATGATAAAGACTGATGATTTGTAATGCTACAAAATATTTATTTTCCAGATCAATGCTGTTCTTCTGAACTTTCTATTCATCAAAGAAGCCTGAACTACGCAGCTGAACTCCTAAGATGTTGTCAACAATGTTTTTTTAAGCAGCAAATCAGAATATTAGATTGATTTCTGAAGGATAAAGTGACTGGAATAATGATACTAAAAATTCAGCTTTGAAATTACAGGAATAAAATTACATTTTTAAATATTTTCAAATAGAAAACAGTTATTTTAAATAGTACAAAAATATCAAAATTATACTGTTTCTGTTGTACGTTGGATCAAATAAATGCAGGCTTGGTGAGCACAAGAGACTTTAAAAAACAACATTAAAAAATCTTACTGTTCAAAAACTGTTGACTGGTAGTGTACATCTCAACACAGTTATTTTTTTTTTTATAAATGTCTTTATGATATCAACATTACTGTCAATATTACAAAAAGCTAATACTAGCCTAAACAAAAAAAAAAGGCTCACTAAAGACAAGTAAACAGTCAGCGATTAAATTAAAATAACCAATAGGACAAACTACAGTAGAACAAATAAATAAGAAATGCTACATGCATTGTATAAAGTAATAAAATGTATAAAAAAACGGTATAGTCTTCTCTATGTAAATGAAATATAAATTTCTTCCTAAAGTTGAGTTCCTAAAGCAGTGAGAGATTCTCTTCTGCTGTTTGATTAACATGAATGCCACACAGCAGGAATATTAGACTGCTGTCACTTTAAGAGCTGCCTGGATCCATTACACAGTTACAGGTTTTCTTTCTCAGCAGTTTGCTTTCATTTAGGACCAAAATTACTGACACATACAAGTGTGTGTTTAACTGTTCAAGGCCTATTAACAGGCAAAAATAATTCAGTTCAATACTCCAGTGCTCTATGAACACTGTCATTACGTATCAAAAAGTTGTCTTTCTCTGCTGGTTTACTCATTTTTAAACCGCAATGCTCTAAAAAGTGTGAAAACAGTACGTTTTTTTATGTCCATGTGAGCGAGTAACCTTGATAGAGATGATAATTGCACATCTCTTTACATCTCACCCCTATGTTTAAATAAAATACTATAAATAAGACAATTATAATATTATTTTATGTCTTTTTTATATTTTATACTATCATTTAAATTGTTATTAAGCATTAATACTTAAACTATATTTGATATTTAAAAATCACATTTGTTATTGTTGGCAAAGGTGACTTACTTGCAACAGGACTCCGCTGTGTGCATCTACATTGGGCCAGGGGTTCTTGGCCTTGCCCTGCTCCAGAAGCACGTTGGGTACGATCTTGTAGAGTTGAGCTACCAGCTTGAACATGGGGTCATTAGGAAGATGTTTGAGGGCAAACTCACGCTGACAGGTGTAGCGAGGATCTGTCTTCCTCAGCACAGCGTGGCCATAGCCAGGCACCACCTAAATAATGACACAGGAGAGAACAAACAGTGTTAACTATAATAATCCATCATATTTTGATAAATCTGCATTGAGCTTTTGTGTTGATGCATTTCCTATCCACCTTTTTCTTCATGCGAGAGTAGGTGTAGCCATTTGTAAGTTTCATGGGTCAGGCTTCCGGTCTCATTCGCATCCAGCTAATTTTAGGTGTACAAAACAGTTCATTTTCCTGCTTGATATTGCAAATTGGTGTTTTACCATATTTTAATGTATTATCTTTATTATGAGCTCACTTGTTTGTAGTGCAAACTGTTTTACTGTTTACTGGCACGTTGCTATTCTTCTCATTATTTCCCTATAGCGGATAATGAACTGGAAATCTTGCCCATAGGCTTACTTCCACATTGAATAAAAAAGGTGGATTGAGTTGGGATATAGCACTCACTCTGCCTGATTTGAGTGTGTTCCAAATGTAATCTCTCATTTTCTCATCAGACACCTCACCACCGAGCTCCTTCTGCAGGGCTGTCAGCCACACCAGCACCTCCTACAGGACACAGGAGGAAATTAACGAAATGCAAAGCTGGTTGGTATTTCAAAGCCAAAAGTCCTGTGCAACAGTAAGAACACTAGGCTCAAACCTGATTGGCCAGTCCGTGCAGGGGTCCAGCCAAGCCATTCATAGCAGCGCTGAAGGAGAGGTAGGGGTCGGACAGGGCACTGCCTACCAGGTGACTAGTGTGTGCGCTGACGTTTCCACCCTCATGATCACTGAAAAGGAACAAAACCACATAAAGAGGTTACGGTTAAAGTAAACTAAGCTAGGTAAACTAACACAACCGCAAGAGGGCAGACTTGATTTACTTATCAAAAACAGTCCTTCTTCCTTTATTTTATAACAAAAGATGTTATACACTAACAAGTTGAGTGTTTTCTTGCAGACTGAACAAAATGAGACTTAGACATCAATAAACCATAAAAACCAATCATTTTTTAAATTAAAGTGTATGTGTGAAAGTTCAGCACCATTAACTTTCATGAGAGAATGTACATGCTAGTAACTATTTGGTTAACTTAGATTATATATACATAAAACACAGATATACATACATACATACATAATCACATCATATATCTAACCCTCAATCATATCTAACCCCATATATAGGCACTTCAATTGCATCCATTTAATAAGCAATAAAAGTGATAACTGGTTTAGATATCACAGATTGAAGGTCCCACTGGTTCAAAGTCCCATTCCACATAAGCTACATATTAAACGTCAAATAACTAACAATTATCTTGAATAATCTGTCAATTATTTATCTACTAAATAGATTATCCACAGCTTAAACAATAGTGGCTGCAGCCCTACAAAATTACTAGACACCTTACTTGCCAAGCTGGGTTTAGTTTGGGAAGCAGACTGTTGGAATATAAGATTATACCAAGGCTTTTCACTTTCTTTTTTGGTTCAGACTATCGCAGTTCCTCTGCAAACAGCCAATTTATAGCATTGCACTTGTGGCCTGAATGATCCATTTTGGTAATAGACATCAGATGCATTCAGGTCTCCCAGCAGGCTGGAAACACAAGCTTCACTAATGTGCTTTTATCCCTGAGGCTGAAGTAAAAATCTAGACTCCTCATAGATAAGAGATTTTCTGAGGGCAATCACGAAGGTCGACCTCGTTCCTAACAATGGCCTTGAATAAACCAGTGGAGGAGGAGTTAGTGTCATCACCTGTGGATGGTGAGGTAGAGCCTCATGAGTTCTGTGAACTGTGGTTCGCTGTAGCCCAGCATGTTGGTGAAGTTATGTGACCAGTCCAGGTTGGAGTCGATGGCACCAATGCTGCTGCCTTCACGGTACAAATTACGGTAGATCTTGGCCGCCACGCAGGGGAGCTTGGCGATCAAGTCCATGGAGTCCTCATACACAAACTACACAGAAATGGAATGAATTCTTGTGAATGACTCACTCTGCATAGCAAATATCTTAGTCAGGAGTCGTTTTAGTCATAGTATTCATCGTTACACACTTCCTCTTTAAAGTTTCTAGCACAAATATTTTTACTGACTCACCTCCCAATACTTAGCCTTGTTAACTCCCTCAGAGTACGCCCGAGCGAAACTGCTCTCGCTGTTCAGAGCAGTAACGGCAGCGCTGAACTGAGACATGGGGTGCAGGTTGGTGGGGAAGTTGTCCAGCATGGTGACCACGTGAGAGGGAAGAGCCGCACGCTTAGCCCATTCCTTAGACAACCAACTCACCTGAGAAAACAGCCGACAAAAAGTTAAATATTTTTGCGGTATGTTACTATGAGTACATCTACTACGACTGCCATCTGTAATGAAAATAGCCTTTGTTTTATAGTCTTTGATTTTTTCAACAGGTATTTTTTAGAATGATTTTTGTCTATGGTTGCCTGTTTAAGGCCATAATTTGATGAACATCCCAATAAGACTTAAAGGGATGCTCTGAGCTTGACAGTTACATTAAAGGGATAGTTCACCCAAAAATGAAAATTTGATGTGCCCCAGGGCATCCAAGATGTAGATGACTTTGTTTCTTCAGTAGAAGACAAATGAAGATATTTAACTCAAACTGTTGCAGTCTGTCAGTCATATACTGCCAGTGAATCAGTCATATACTGCCAGTCAATCAGTCATATACTGCCAGTCAATCAGTCATATACTGCCAGTCAATCAGTCATATACTGCCAGTCAATCAGTCATATACTGCCAGTCAATGGGCACCAAATCTTTGAGTAAAAAAAAAAAAAAAAAAAAAAGACAAAACTAAATTAAACCCTGCGGCTCGTGACGATACATTGAGGTTTACAAATACTGTTACACAAACCGATCGTTTTGCGTCTTAACACCTCAATGTATTGTCACGAGCCGCAGGGTTTAATTTGGTTTTGTCCGGGGGTTTTTTTTTTTTTTTTTTTTTAACTCTCAAAGATTTGTCCATTGACTGGCATTATATGACTGACAGACTGCAACAGTTTGAGTTAAAAACCTTTGTTTGTGTTCTACTGAAGAAACAAAGTCACCTACATCTTGGATGCCCTGGGGGTAAGCCGATAAACATCAAAATTTTATTTTTGGGTAAACTATTCCTTTAATGTAACTGTCAATCTCAGAACAGTCAATATATGCCCATAACAAGTCACAGCTATAAATAGATGACACAATCTTGCAAATTACATAAGCTGGTGGAAAAGATAAAGAACACTGTTTTTCTAAACAGCTTTATAGATACATTTTCTTTTTAAACAGAGATTTTATATTGTTTCAGTAATATGAAAGGAACTGCAATATACATGTTTTTAAAACAGGCAAATATGAAAGCATTTTTATTTTTGGCCTTTTGTTACAGGAAGAGGGAAAAAAGGAAACGGGAAATGGGAGCAGGAAATGTTGCACACTGGATTCAAAATCAGTTCTCTCACATTAGGGCTGTCGCGATAACCGCAATATCGCAATACCGCGCTATTGACGTGCATAACCGCAGAGGAATGCAACAACCGCAGCAACCGCGATATTTGCCTGTTTTCTTTTTTTCCTAAGGATTTGCCCTTCTCACTTAATGCCTGTGCACTGAATATTAAATTAGTAATAAGTTAGTAATGATAACATAATGTGTTTATTATGAGGCTCAGTAGATATGCACTTAACATGCCTAAACAGACAGCGAATGAGAGAGAGATCGACTGAGCTTGTGCGATTACCTGCGTCTGTCTTTCAGATCGAGTCAGGTATGTATGTGAAACTAGCTTGTCATGTCCAAGGAAAGTGAAATCTCTGTCTTAACATCGGTGCTCTGCTGGTCAGCTGAGCCTTTAAAAGTGGCGATTAAAGTTAAAATGATTTTAACATCGTGTTTCATTACGTCTCTCTTTGAATAAATAAGCGTTTTTGAACGTATAGTTGAATGAACGGATTAAAGACTTAAAAAAGATTTTTAAAAAGATCTTGTGGCGTAACAATGGAACTGCACTGACTGACAGCTCGCCTAAAACACGCTGGTGAAATACTGACAGAAAGTCTCTTGTCCAGTCAGACTCGAGGGTGCGCGCTAACTGTTATATACACGAAGATTTCAGATGCAAAGCCTCTAAGTATGTCTGACATTTTTCTTCAAAATTTGCATTTCTTACTGGCTAGGTTTCTATGTAAGTACTGTTTACTTCACTTCATATATCAACGCGATTTGGTTTCGGTTTATTGATTTCTGAATATGACCTTACATTGTAACAGCCTACACACAATTATATGGCGGTAATACCGCATACCGCGCTACTGAGCCACTCAAAATTACCGCAAGGGAAATTCCTTAACCGCGACAGCCCTATCTCACATAAGCACCACTGCTAAATGTTTTAAAGCACTTAAAGGAATATTGCTCACCCAAAAATGAAAATTCTGTCATTGATTCTTTGTTCATCTTCGGAACACAAATTAAGATATTTTTGATGAAATCCAAGAGCTTTCTGACCCTTAATAGACAGCAATGAAATTGACACGTTCAAGGCCCAGAAAGGTAGTAAGGACATTGTTAAAATAGTCCATGTGACATCAGTGGTTCAACCGTAACTTTATGAAGCTATGAAAATACTTTTCGTGCACAAAGAAAACAAAAATAGTGACTTTATTCAACAATTTCTTCTCTATTGCGCCAGTCTTTGACAGACATTCATAAAGTAACAAAATGCAGTGTTGAGGACTGCCACAGAAGATAAGAAATTGTTAAATAAAGTAGCTTATTTTCTTTTCTTTGTGCACAAAAAGTATTCTTATAGCTTTGTAACATTACGGTTGAACCACTATTGTCACATGGACTATTTTATCGATGTTCTTACTACCTTTCCGAGCCTTGAACGTGGTAGCACCGTTGCGGTCTATGCAGGGTCAGAAAGCTCTCAGATTTCATAAAAAATAACTTAATTTGTGTTCTGAAGATGAACAAAAGTCTTACAGGTTTGGAAAAACATGAGGGTAACAATTTTCATTTTTAAGTTAACTATCCCTTTAAATGCTAGGTCACAAGGACAAATGCATTAATATTTCCAACATTATACTAAGAAGTTTCCTTAGTAAGTAAGAATGCCGTGAATATGAACATATCCTTACCTGCTCCTCAGTGGGCACCTGTCCTGTGATCAGCAGCCAGAACAGACCCTCTGGCAGGGGCTCCTCTCCGCCAGGAGCCTTGGGCAACAGCTGCTGACACTCTGGAATGCTGTAACCACGGAAACGGATGCCCTACAGATGCAATCGATAAACACAGGGAGAGCGTCAGTATGTTGACTGAATAAAATAAACACTGCAGCTTCAAACTCTGAGAGGGTTCAGTGGTTAGCGTCAAACCTAGTGACACCAGTGTATATTTATCCAAGGCAGTGTGGTACCACTTTCTATTTTTAGATTACAGCAGGCAGCTGAACTATACGCAAATAATGAGCATCTATGACACAGTGAACTTACATCACGCATTCAAGTTTAACCTAAAATGAGTACTTGGTATGTCAAGGCTAAAATGTGCAGACTGATGTCTCAATTTTATGAAAGACAGGACCTTTTAGTCTATTTTCACTTTAATGGATTAATTTTTACCAATAATGAATAGTATGCATGACAAATAAAACATTCATAAAATATAAGCAGGGTTCGTACAGATAATAAAATTAAATTCCAGGACTTTCAAGAATTTAAGCACTACTTTTTTTAAACAGACATCTTATCAAACAATGTCTTATCTTTCAAATTAAAAAAGATAAATAAAAATATTAATAAAATTACTGATATTTGCGCCATTATTTAGCAAGTGGTAATTGGTAGATTGGTCATTATGGAAATGATTTAGCTGCGTCTGTGTTCTTTAATGTGCGAATTGTCACACACAGTAAATCACACACAGAATTTCCCTCTCCCATTGGGGCTTTTATGGAATTGCAATTGTGCTTTAATGCTAGTTTGCCCTGCAAGTACATAATAGACATTGTGTGCATACTCACCTCATCAGGGTCAAGCACAGAGGTCTCGTACACTAAACCCTTCATGCCTCTCATTCCTCCGTAAACCTGTTAAACACAAAAACAGCATTTAAACATTACTGAAATGGCAACACCTTTTTCTGAGCTACAACCAGCCCATCATCTCAATTCTCTGGCTTCTAGTTCAAATGTCACATGACAGTAATAATGCCCCTCAGGTGCAGTTTAATCTGCAGCATAGAATAACTGGCAGTGAGACAAAGACTAAATGACTCAGCTGAAAGCAGCAGCACTCACACCACAGCCTGAGGGTCCTTGACAAAACAGCCGCCCAATCAGAGGACAAACACTATTACTGTCTGTGGTGATTTGCAGCACTACATCATGTGAGATGGGACTGGTCAGACATGTTAGGCAACATTTGCTTGTGACATAAGTCAGACGAAACACAACCTGGCTGAGTTCACTAGAAGGATATCCTAAATTTAAGCCAGTAATTTGCAACATGAATTACTTAAAGGGGAAGTTCCCTCATCTCACCCTTATGTTGTTTTAAACCTGTAAGACTTTTGTTCTTCTTCGAAAAACAAATTAAGATATTTTTTTATGAAATCCAAGAGCTTTCTGACCCTCCATAGACAGCAAGGGTCCTACCATGGTCAAGGCTCTTGGATTTAATCTAAAATACTTTAATTTGTGTTCTAAAGATGAAAGAAGAATGACATGGTGGTGAGTAATGACGGAATTATCATTTTTGGACAAACTATTCCTTTAAGAAGGTAGAAAAAAAAAAAATACACATTCAGTTAAAGTTGACACATACATAATTTAGTGTTTATTATTTTGCCAAAATAAGAGGAATCATACAAAATGCATGTTATTTTTTTATTTATTTTATTTTTTTGTTTAGTGATAGTTGTTAATCAATCCCATGTTTGTCCTGAACAGTTAAACTGCCCACTGTTCTTCAGAAAAATCCCTCAGGTCCCACAGCCCCTTTCCAACAATGACTGTATGATTTTGAGATGCATCTTTTAAAACAACTGAGGGACTCATATGCAACTATTACAGAAGGTTCAAATGCTCAGTGATGCTTCAGAAGGAAAACTATGCATTAAGAGCTAGGGGTGTAAACATTTGAACAGAATGAGGATTGTGTACATTTTCCTTATTTTGGTTAAATATCTTTTTTTCCATTTAGTACTGCCATTCAGAAGCTACAGGAGATACTTATGTTCCCTAGAAGACAAAATAAGTTACATTTACTCTGATCTTAAAATTCAAGATCTCAATTCATTGTTTTTTTTCCTTCTGAAGCATCAGTGAGCATTTTAAACTTTTGTAATAGTTGCATACGAGTCCCTCAGTTGTCCTCAGTGTGAAAAGATGGATCTCAAAAATCATACAGTCACTGTTGGAAAGGGTTCAAATACACAAAAATGCTGAAAAACCAAAGTATTTGTTGGACCCGAAGGATTTTTCTGAAGAACAGCAGACAGTTTAACTGTTCAGGACAAACAAGGGACTCAAACAACTACCACTAAACAAAAAAAAACACAGCTGTGGATCATTAAGAATCAAGTGTATGTAAAGTTGTTAACAGGGTCATTTTAAAAATTATATTATTTTCTCTTGTGGACTGTATGTAAACATCTTATGTAAAATATCTTATTCAGGTAAGTGCTAAACAAAAAAAATAACATGTATTTTGTATGATTCCTTTTATTTTGGTAAAATAATTAACATTTTGCAGATTCTGCAAGGTGTATGTAAACTTCTGACATCAACTGTAATGCACATAAAACTAAAATAATGTGCTTTATAATTAATAATAACTTGATTGTAATGTAGCCTAAAGTGATGACAGATAAAGAGCATACAGACATGATTTACAGTTACAGTGCATGCAGTGATATTTGTCTCACCATATCCACTGTGATCTGACCAATTGTGGTTTTGCCATGCTGCTGTCTGAAGTTCTTGATCCTGCTCTGTTCTTTAGGGATGAGGTCTGCCAGGACATCTTTCAAATTCTGCAAAAAAAAAAAAAAATCAAGGGAAAAAAAAAAAAAGGTCAGTTTTCAGCTGAAAACTGTCTTTTCATATATTATTAAAAAACTGCTTTTTGAAGTTCAAACAAGTAGAACCGGACATGTGATAGTGACTCAACCTTCCCATCAAAAGTACGGCTGAGATCTAATCTCTGTAGTGCAATTAAAGCTAAAGCCTGTTTCTGCCTGTGATCATTGATCCAGGATATCTGAAGTGATGCAGATACGTACCGTGGATGCGCTGACATTTCTGGCAGCCACAACAACACATGCATTCTGAAAGAGAAAGAAAAACAATGACTTTTAAAGATGCAATGCAGAGGAAGCTGATCATCATAACCTAGGCTAGCAGCCAGATTTCACCGCAGAAAGCCTGCTGACAGCTGCAAGGCAGGTGACTTTGGCTGCATAATGTAAAGTGCACCAAGCTTCTTATTACAAGTTACTACTGGACCAAATGTTTTCAACTGCCTCTGAACAACACCTTTACAGCATTTTTTCCATCATAACGTTTTACAACTTTGGTGATTAGCTGCTGTTTTTGTCTTAGAGAGTTACAGCACATTTATTACATAGACAAGACCTCTAGAGCAACCAGAGGTGAAGTGTCTTGAACTATTACTACTGTGCCATTTATCATGACCGCCTTTTTTGAGGTTCAATGCAATTTAATTTGAAGACATTCACAATGACAATATTTCACAGGAACATAAAAGGAGCCCAGGTGCACAATGAATTCTGCAGAGACAGGTGTATGGATCCAACTGCTAATTCTATTACAGAATTCTTTCAGGAAGAGTTATGAGTTTATCTGCGCGGCCCGACCCTTTCTTACATCAAGACACATCCTTCACTTCTATATATAGCTTTAGATTAAGAGCCATGTCTGATTGACTCACAGCAGGACGGGATAGAAACTGCCACTGCAGAATGACTCAAGCACGAGCGTAAAGCCAGGTTAGATTGGCAGCCATGCAAGGAGATAAAGAGGGGGCTATAATTCTCCTAGCAGAATATTCACCTTTTTTCCCTGTAAGAACGAGCCATTTTTAAATTTTATGGGTCTAGCTTTCGGCCTCATATGGGTCCAGATATTTTTAGTTGCATAAAACGGCTTGCTTTGCTGCTTCATATTGAAAATTTGTGTCTTACCATATTGTTTAAATGCAATCTGTATTATGAACACACCGGTTTGTAGTACTACTAAGTAAACTTGTAAGTTTTACTGTTTACTGCACATTGAAATTCTTCTCGTTATTTCCCTATACCCTCATCCATAGGTTTACTTTCGCATTGAAGAAAATTTTTTTCGGAATTTTCATTCTATACGTCGTTAATATCCAAAACAATTCCATTGCATTCCAGGCTTCCTTTCACCTCAAGGCTCAGACTATGCATGTAAGACTGAGCTGGATTACGCAGGGAGTGATGCACCTTCCTGAACAAGAGCCAATGCTTCCTACATCATGGGCCTCCTGATCGCCATGTGGGTCAGTGCTCTGACACCAGACACCCGTCACTCTACCCTAAAGATTTGACTGACACACAACAGCATATAGTAGCTGTGAGACCAGAAAAACACTTCAGTCAGATTTCCAGCTCGTTTATGGGCTGGCCTGTATTGTTGTTAAGTAATTGCTAGTCTCTGACCTTCCTGCACGTCTATGGTCGTGTAATCTGTGGGAAAGGTGAGGCTACCGGCAGCTGTTAGCTTGAACCCAGTGTGAGCAAAGAGGAGGGTGATTACATAAGCCTCTATGCTGTAGTAGCTGAATACTTCCAGACTTGTCAAAAGCAATAGACTTCACATAAGCTAGAGGAGAATGTGTAATAGAATATATTACTATTACAGTTCTAGACTATAATTTCCAACATTTTTGTAAACGTTTACTGCATTTCATTAGATTAGTAATCAAAAAAGTAATTGTACACTTGCAAGTAGGGCTGTTACGAACAATTACTTTGGTAATCAAATAATCGGTTGATTATTCTCACGAATAATCGAGTAATCGGATAATTCTTTTTTTGGTTTTATTTTTGGTAGTAATAAAAATAGACCCCAGTGCACAATATCTTTTAAAAACGACTTAAACTACATAAATAATACCAAAGAGGCAATAATAATTGGTTTTCGATAATGAACACGATAAAATGTATCTTTTTAGTGAACTACGGCCTTGTGTACTAAATGCTGCTCCATCTGAAAGCACCTGCTGGAGATTTTAAACCTGAATTTATTTAATTGAATCGTAGGGTTTGTGAATTCACAATAGCATTATGCTTTTTATGATTTTTTAAATAGGTTTAATAACTCATGGAGCCCTGGAAAACAGTGTAATTAATGCATTTCATGTTTTCTCGTCTGTGGAATGCACTACTTCTGGTGTTATACCGGTTACTCATCGTGGGCAAAACGCAATCAAGGAATTTTTTTTTTTTTTCAATTGAGCACTCAAATTAAATCAAGGATTCATGACAGCCCTACTTGCAATTTAAGAAATTAAGACTTATGTATAGTAATTTTACTACTACATAGTAAAATAACTAACATAAAATATTCTACATTGCAGTTGCAATAAGTTATATGCTAATGCATTGCTTAAAAGCTCTCAATTTTGCTTTTAAAAGGGACATCGGCTGCAAAATTGACTTTTACATGGTGTTTGCATATAAATGTGTCCCCACAATGATAAAAATCTATTCATGCCTTTTTATTTGAATCCCCAAATAACAGTTTCAATTATCTAGCTGTTTAGATTTTTTGAGCAATATGACATCATACTGCTCAAGCTCCGCCCAGGACTTCTGACCAGCTGTCCTGTATTATGTCCAGCCTCAGCCAGTTGGAAACCATCCGCCATTTTCTCTGCATCTGTAGCGACAACAATCTCTCGTAAGCAATGCAGGCGTTTTGTACTGGATATAAAAGTGAACGTAAGAGTTTTCTTTTTCACCCAACATCAGAGCCGCTGAGGACGCAGTGGATTAGTTGTTTTTTGTTGGTATATCGCCACCAAATACACAAAGAACAGAAGAGGGGGTGGGGTGAGCAGTAGCTCACTATAGCCGCTTTTCCACTATCGGGCCGAACCGGTCGGGTACGGTTCCAGTTGTGTTTCCACCTGAGCCTGGTACGGCACGGCACGATTACAAACCGTTCTCGGCCCGGAATTCTCGGCACGGTTAGACAACCGTGCTGAGCCGGGCTGATAAAATGCGTGTGCATGACGTTGCCACTCTGTTGCCTGGCTACCAGTTTCTCTATGGCTAAGCGGAAGCGCAGTAAACAGATACGGTAAATATAAATAAAAATGGCTGAGACACTTTGGTCTGTGGATGAAACATTTGCTCTAATATTGATATTTGGGCAGAAAGAAAAATTCAACAACAGCTGGAGGGTGCAAAGAGAAACGAAAAAGTTTTTTAAATTATAGCTCAGTGTCTTGCAGAGAAGGGCATTAAGAAAAGTTCAAAACAGTGCCGAAAAAAAACAAAACTCAAACATATACATATCGCGTCCAAAAGGACAATAACAGTAGAAGCGGGGCTGCCTACTCTTGCGTTACCAAGGCAACGACTGACAAATTTGTATTTACATTCCAAAGAGTTCCGTTATTTGCACCACAGTGGAAAATCAAACCGTATCCGTGCTGACTGGCCCGGACCAGCACGGAACAGGACGGTTACGTATTGAGAACTAGGGCTGGGTAAAAAATATCGATTCTCCGATTTTAATCGATCTTCAGTTTAACACAACGATATCGATTCGGGAAATCCCCGAATCGATTCTTAATGCGCATGTTTCATGTAAGAGGATATGAATATTCACCTCTCGTCCTGAAGGTGTCACCATCAGCTGCTTTTTTTGCAGAAAAATCTGGTGATCAAAAATGATTAGGCTGTAGTTAAGAACCGTTACTGTCTTTTAATTTTTTTACAGTAATGTGCATTTTGCAGTTTGTTTACATGGTGTACAATGGATGCACATATTTATGACTTCTTGTTACAGTGTTCATTTAAAATAAGTTGTTTAAAATAAACAACTGTGTGCACCTTTATTATTAATGTAGATGTGCATTTCAGTAATAAACTTAAGTAGGAGAGTTTCAGTTAGCAGCATTTATATCAAAATATGGATCCCATGTCTGCAAAACTAACATTTTAAATGAAATATTGATAGCTAATCGATATCGAATCTAAATCGAATCAAATTGAAACCATAAAAATAAGAATCGAATCGCCAAATTGGTCACAATACCCAGCCCTATTGAGAACGGTTCGGCCCGATAGTGGAAAAGCGGCTTATTATTTAAAGAAAAATGCAGCGAAATGGGTGGCTGTGAACAGAGCGGTTATTGACGAGGTAAAAAGGGTGTCGAACGAATCATACCAAAACTGATATAAAATAATATATAGAAAAAGCACTTCTTATAGTAACAATTTAAGGCCAACACATAATGTCATTTAAATAGCAAATTTACAATTTTTTATTGAAGCTACAATGTATGCTGTAAAACAGTGAGTGACCTTCAAGGTAACAACAACGTCACAAAGGTTGCAAAGCTAGGAGCATGCGCACAGCTTACTGACAAGTTGGCAACCTTAGACTACTCTATGACCTTTGACTTAGTTCTATTATACGGAGCCAGCCTATATGCAGAATAGACGCAAGGATCATGTGTTAGCAGGGGGTCACTAGAAATACCATATGAGAAAATTCCTGGACGGACAAAGAAAGGACTCCTTGTCATCATATGTGACCATGGACCACAAAATTAGTCACAAGGGTAAATTTTGTATGGTTTGTTAGGATAGGACAATATTTGGTCGAGATACAACTATTTAAAAATCTGGATTCTGAGGGTGCAAAAAAATTTTCAACTTTAAAGTTGTCCAAATAAAGTTCTTAGCAATGCATATTACTAATCAGAAGTTTCTATAGTTACAGTAGGAAATTTACTAAATATTTCAGGGACTTTGATATTTACTTAATATCCTAATGATATTTGGCATAAAAAAAAAAGATAATTTTGAGTTCTATTGATACAAATATGCTTGTGCTACTTATAACTGATTTTGTGGTCCGGGGTCACATATAAGACTGACAGGTAATGCTCTAATAATTTTCAAAACTCCTCTGCGCACTGTTTAGACAAAAACATCGTTTTTTCACTACTCAAAGCAGATGACAGGTGGACAGCTGTGTCAGACACGCTTGTCCACCATCTGAATACTTCAAGAGGAACAGCTCTAGAGAAAATCCATTTACATACACAAGCAAATCTCTCTGCAGTCTCATTTAAACCTACTTTCCTTGAATGAAATTAAAAAAAATACTTAAGGAAGTACAGTACAAAAATGTGCCTCAGCCATCCCTATGACATATCAATCAGCAGATTACATAAGTGTCATACACAGCAAAAAAAAAAAAAAAAAAAAAGCTGAGAAACTCATGGTGCACAAAGGTCATCTAAGGGTGTGAACAAAGTATTAACCCTGAATGACAAGAGCACAGTAACCTATTTTACCATAAAGTCATTCAGACATTGAGGCATTGGTTTTATCTCTATAGCAACAACAATGAAAGACTGTGTCGTCTTCCGAGAGCAGAACTGAGATAATATATGCATAAAATGTCGGTTATAGATTATACGTGCCCTTTGACACACCTTCCACTCATTTTTGCTAAACACAATCATAATCTAGTCAGATGTTAAACGTCACAAGCCACACACATCGCTTAAGGCATTTCAGATCAAAGAACAAATCCTCAATGGGAAATGAAATATGTATGGCATGTAAAAATGGTAATCACAGAAGCTGAAAGAAGCCAAATGTGTCATCATTCAGGAAACTACTCATGCTCAAATTTCACAACTTCTATAATCTCACATGAGCTTTTATGATTTAGATCAGGGTTTTCAAACTGTAATCTTAGGACCCACAAGGGAGTACTAGGGGCTCATGGAAACGTTTATAGAAATGTTTAAAAGTGTAAACTAAAGAGCTACTTGCTTTTGTTTTTTAAAAACAATCTAACAGTACAGTACTATCATGAAAAGGAAAAAAGTGATATTATGTAAAGCAACACAAACTACTTCACAGCATAGAGCTAAACTGGATCTTCATACGTTTAATTTTAGATTAGGAGATAAAATAAATTGAGTTTGACCACATTTAAACCCTACTGAAATCTATGTAGCCCTATTATGGTGTATTTATAGTAAACTAGCACTGTTCCAAATGATTGAAACCTGGCCATTAATAAATGAATGACAATTCTGAAGGTCAAACAACCCACAGAGAATAACAAATATACTGATCTGTCAGACTAAACAGGTGCAGAACACTTATATCAAAGTGACTGGTCAAATTTAGCTACATTGTAACAACTAAAACATGGTTAAAGTGTTCAGTGCCCTGTGAAAGGACGCCAGATAAGAGTCGTTTGAATATATTACCAAACATAATATTTAGTAAACCAAACATAACGCTTTTCTTTGTGTCAGGTATGTTTGAACAGCTCAATGCCACATTTTTAAAGCTAAAACATAATTATACATGGGCTGTTTCTCCAAAATGTATCACTTCCTGATTTTGACAGCAAGTATAGCGTGTTTTGAACGTTCAAACCCTATCTTTAACGTTTGACAATATTTTTGACCGCCTGTGTTGTTTAAAAATGCTGCCAAGTTAGTCATTTAACTACGTTTTTTAAAACAGCCGCTTACTTAAACAGGGAGGTATATAAACACACTGTCTTTAATTCATAAATTACTATAAACTGATTTTCGAAATGGTTTATTAATACGGAATATCCCATTCTAGCTGCCTGAAACTAAAGTAATCTATGCTAAGCTAAGCTAACCGGGTAGCAGACTGTGTTTTCTCCACTCAAGATAAAATAAAACTTTCCTACCTTTGAACCGAGGAGCCTTGGGGCTAGTCTGCTGATAGAGAGGAAGGACATTGTTCTTGTATATGTGTATAAATATTACAAGTGGTTCTTTATCGACCCCTACTTGAAGGTGCCCCTCTCGATACCGTGCTCGCAGTGAAGGTTGAAAAAGGGACTCGGGCCCTGTTGTAGGCGCGGCTTGGGTTGGGTAAGATGGGGCCTGGTGAGGATGGAACGGCATCAAGCGTTCTGATTGGTTGAAAATGAGAAATCTGCTTTTGATTGGTGAAGCGTCTCATCGCGTTTTGATGTGATTGGCTCACGAAAGGAACGTACATAAATTATTCAGACGTAGACGTTTCGGCAGTGGGTTGTTCTTTAAACTGCCTGACTAGAAATAGAATGACAGATATGCTCATGTGAACTCACGTGCTAATTTTGTATCATCGAGGCACCTTGACATTTTTACAAAAAATGAATGCATCTCTTAAATAATAATTGTAATTTTAATGTAATGCCTGGTTTGAATTCCGCTCTTTTAATATCACTACTTATCACTAAAATGACATTACTTTGGCTGCTAAATTATGCTCATTGTCCTGAAATGACTTGAAACTGCAGGTACACAAAGATTTCAGACTTTATTGAAAAAAAAGGTCATTAGATACAAATATATAGATACAGAGGCTCAAGGACGTTCATTTCAGACTTCATGCTGCCTGTAACATTGTCATGGCTCTGGCAGGAAGGATTTTCTTGGACCTACAGAACAACAGAACATTCTGGAATATGTAACTTGCTTAGTTGCATCACTATGTCAACACACAAAACTTACAAAGTTTCTACATACACATTTCAGCAATACATGAAGGTCACAAAAAAATAAATAATCATTTGGTTGGTGAATGAGAAGGTCGAAGGCTGGTGGGATGACTGATAACTTGTGTTATAAGTAGTCTGCTTATAACATTTTATTGTCATTTTGTCCAATTTGTTTTCTCATAAGCTTTGTCATAAGTTTTATAATGTTACAAAATGCTATGTCATGAGCAGGTGATGTGAACCTCTGGATAAAACCTGCATATATTGAAGTGAATTACTTTTAAAAAACTGTGGGGTCAATAAGATTTTTTATTATATAAAAAATTATAATATAATTATAATATATTTAAAAATATTAATTATTCCTGTGATGGCAAAGTTGATTTTCAACAGCTTCAGGGTCACGTGATGCTTCAGAAATCATTCTTTGTCATTAAATATTTATTTTTATTATCAGTGTTTAAAAATTTGTAATATTATTTCATAAGTTTCTATATATTTATTCCTAATATTCTAATATTTTTGTAAAATTGTAAAAAAGCATTTATTTGAAAATAAAATTTGATTATAAAGTCTTCACTGTCACTTTTGTTCACTTTAATGTGTCCTTGCCAAATAAAAGCATAAATTTCAAAAATTTCACAGCTGTGACTTTCTCGTAACTTTGACAATTTGCATTTCTCATAACTATAACTTTGAATATCACAATGTGGCTTTATATTTCGCAAATGTGACTTTGTCACAATGTAACTTCATGTTACAATATAACTTTCCATCTCACAACTGTGACTTTATCTCTTGTAACTATAACTGTCACAATTAGACTTTACATCTCACTTCTGACTGTTTCTCATAACTATATCTCACAATTTTGTCTGTTTCTTGTAACCGAAACTTTATCACAAGGTAACATCACAATGACTTTAAATTTCACAATTGTGACTTTGTTTCTTGTAACTATAACTGTTACACTATGATTGTTGCGAGTATATTTCATAACTGTGACTTTGTTTCCTGTAACTTTGTTATAATGTATCGTTACAATTTGACTTAACATGTTTTTTGTAACTGTAACATGTTACAATGTTACTCACAATTGTGCCTGTTTCTTGTAACTGTTACATTCTGATTGTTGCAAGTGCAACTGTCACAATCTGACCTTATCTTTCATAACTGTGACTTTTGTTTCTTGTAACTGTAACACTGTAACATGTTACAATTGTTCCTTTGTTTCTTGTAACTGTAATAACGTAACATGTTACAATGTTACTCACAATTGTGACTTTGTTTCTTGTAACTGTTACAGTCTGACTGTTGCAAGTGTGACTTTGTCACAATCTAACCTTACATTTCATAACTGTGACTTATGTTTCTTGTAACTGTAACACTGTAACATGTTACAATGTTACTCACAATTGTGCCTGTTTCTTGTAACTGTAATGTAACATGTTACAACGTTTCTCACAATTGTGACTTTGTTTCTTGTAACTGTTACATTCTGATTGTTGCAAGTGTAACTGTCACAATCTGACCTTATATTTCATAACTGTGACTTTTGTTTCTTGTAACTGTAACACTGTAACATGTTACAATTGTTCCTTTGTTTCTTGTAACTGTAATAACATAACATGTTACAATGTTACTCACAATTGTGACTTTGTTTCTTGTAACTGTTACAGTCTGACTGTTGCAAGTGTGACTTTGTCACAATCTAACCTTACATTTCATAACTGTGACTTATGTTTCTTGTAACTGTAAAACTGTAACATGTTACAATGTTACTCACAATTGTGCCTGTTTCTTGTAACTGTAATAATGTAACATGTTACAATGTTTCTCACAATTGTGACTTTGTTTCTTGTAATTGTTACAGTCTGACTGTTGCAAGTGTGACTTTGTCACAATCTAACCTTACATTTCATAACTGTGACTTATGTTTCTTGTAACTATAACACTATAACATGTTACAATGTTACTTACAATTGTTTCTTGTAACTGTAATAATGTAACATGTTACAATGTTTCTCACAAATGTGACTTTGTTTCTTGTAACTGTTACATTCTGATTGTTGCAAGTGTAACTGTCACAATCTGACCTTATATTTCATAACTGTGACTTTTGTTTCTTGTAACTGTAACACTGTAACATGTTACAATGTGACTCACAACTGTCACTTTGTTACAATGTATTATTACAATTTGACATTACAAGTCACAATTGTAACTGTTTCTTGTAACTTTAACTTACATTCTGACTGTTACAATCGTGACTGTCACAATCTAACATTATTTCACAACTGTAACTTTTGTTTCTTGTAACTGTAATAATGTAACATTTTACAATGTGACTCACAATTGTGATTTTGTTTCTTGTAACTGTTACATTCGGACTGTTGTAAGTGTAACTGTCACAATCTGACCTTATATTTCATACTTGTGACTTTTATTTCTTGTAACTGTAACACTGTAATATTTTACAATGTGACTTACAACTGTCAGTTTGTTACAATATATAATTACAATTTGACTTTACATGTCACAATTGTAACTGTTTCTTGTAACTGTAACTTACATTCTGACTGTTACAATCGTGACAGTCGCAATCTAACCTTATATTTCATAACTGTGAATTGTGTTTCTTGTAACTGTAAAACTGTAACATGTTACAATGTGACTCACAACTGTCACTTTGTTTCTTGAACTTTGTTACAATGTATTGTTATAACTCTGACTTTGTCACAAATTATCTAACCTTATTCCACAAATGTGACTTTAGTTTCTTGTAACTGTAAAGACTGTACTCTCACTTTTGTTCACTTTAATGTGCCCTTGCTAAATAAAAGTATTTATTTCTTTTAAAAATATCTTACTGACCCCAAGTTTTTGAACGGTAGTTTATATAAAAGCATATATGCATACTTTTTTTGGACATTGTCTAAAAAAGTACTCTGATCTTACCAACTGATTAACCACATTTTTGTCAAAAATATGAATCAACATAAATCAGTACTGAAAGGTTTGGTCACAGAGTATTTGGCACATTTGATCTGTAAACATGAAATTTGCATATGCATGACAATTGCAACAGATTTGTTGTGTTCGCCCATCACTTAAAATATAGTTACTCTCAGTGTGAAACTGCACAGCAGGGCTTGATGTTTATAAAGAGATATGATGTATGCTGGAGACTTTATGAGGCTTCTGTAAACAGCAGCATGCAGTTTGAGTCATTGGTTTGTACTCTTACAGCAAGGACAGCCTGTCTACTTACACCGCAATGCTTTGGAGATGTTCAGAACTTGCTGTATGTGCACACTGTGTGCTTCGGGTTAACACACTGTATGCAAATTCTACTTTTTTCACAAATTACTATTGTGTTTGGCACAGAGATTATGAAAGAGTCTGAGTATACAGCACCATGCAGCCGGTTTGTCATGCATATAAAGAGCCAGGTTCAAATTACATTTTGCAGTTTACATTCAATCAAATCTTCCACAGTATTCTAGCGATAGATCAGATCTCTGGTCATTTTAAGATTATCAGATAGTAACAACGTCCATATGGCTGAGTAACAGATGTGCTAGTTCGGTTTGCAGTCAATAAATAAGAAAAAATCTATTTTTCCAATAATTACTGTGTAAAATAGGCATTCATTTCATATCAGCAACCTCATTTGTGGTCCATATCATATCATCCACCCATCTTTCTAGATAGCTGCATCAGGTTCAGTGTTATTTAGTATTATTTATATTCTATGATAGAATTTATGAATATTTTTAATTAGATTAAAATTTTTATACAGTGTTTTTATTTTAATTTTAGTTTCATGTTTAAATATTTCTACTTAGCTTTAATTTATTTTATTTTAGTTTTACTAATTTTAGAACTGTTATTTTTAACATCTAATTTTCACGTAATTTTTATATATAATTTTATATTTAATTAACAAAAAAAATAATTGTAATAGTTTTAGTAAACAATAACAACACTGCTTCTGTAATCCACTAGCATTTTCAACTTCCCAGTTCACAAAACACGTCTTGAAATAGCCGTCTTTGACCGCAGGGTGGCGCTGCAACATCAAGGCTGATCAACATGCATCTTTTCCCATTTTTTACACTGACTTACGATGTTGATCACATGGGCCCTTTAGATATTATACTGTGTGTATTGTGTCACCTTCCTGGACGCTCTGGAAACATTTACGGTTGCAGTCTGAACAAAAAAAAAAACATTCTAAAATTGAGTTTGTGGTAAAGAGCTGGTGAATTTGGTCCTCTTGATCTTCATTTTGCTCATTTTTCCTTTGGTGAAATAATGCAACCTGAAGTTAGTCACCAGTACTGGGCACCTCTGAGGACCGAGAGTGGGCCGACAGTGTAAGAGATCACTCTTCCTCTTCATCCTCCTCCTCTTCCTCCTCTATGTTGAGGAAGGGGTCGTATTTGAGGCAGTTGTGGAGGTAGTGAAGGAGTGTGCGGTGCAGGTGTTGGTTGCTCCGCTCTTCTCTTAAGGTGTGGCCTTCGTCTGGGTAGAGCTGAAGGGTGTAGTTGGACTCTACCTTCACCAGACGACTCAACAACTCAGCGCTGTGTTGGAAATGTACCCGTGCTAAACAGACAAAAGTAAAACATGACTGGAAATCCACAAATGATGAACGTGAGAGATTTGTAAATATGAAACTAACCATCTGCTGTCCCGTGTATGAGGAGGAAGTTTTCGTCTTTTAGCTTGTGAATGTCATCCAACAAAGATGCAGTCTGCAAAGATACAATCACATCTCAATCACATAATATAGAAGTTTGTTTTTGACTGTATAACAAAATTAACAGGGAAATGCAAATTTGTTGTCATAATTGGCATTTTAATTTTTGCAAATGTGACCTTTTATCCAATTGCGGCTTTGTTTTTCATACCTGTAACTTTAAATGTCAAAATGTGATTTAAAATCTCATAAGCATGTCTGTTTTGTGACAACTTTGTGACAATATTAGGGATGCACCAAAACAAAAATTCTATGCTGAAGCCAAACAATATTACACACTGGGCCGAAGGCCGATTACCGAACACCGTTTTTCGTGTTTTCCCCCATGTATTTTGCCAATTTTTTCCCCATTGCAAGAGCAAATATTTGCTTTTTACAGTTTTGTCTTGCTTTTCAAAGACAAAGAAATCAATTACAAAACAACAATTTAAAAAAAAATATTTAAAACTGAACATTTTTAACATTCTAGTAGACATTATAGCCTACCGACTGTCACACCCCTGGACTATTTAGTTTGGTTTCTCCCATCTCCCCCGCTGCTCTGTGTGTTTTGGTTCCTGCCTAATTTCCCACACCTGTGTATCCCAATCATTGTGTCTTTATAAGTTTGTGTCTTTGCTTTGTTGCTTGTCGGTCTTTAATGTTACTTCCCCGTGCTCCTGTGTTTCCCGTTGTTCTCCTGGATTTTTATTAAACTGTTCGTTATTCTACGTAGTTGTTTGTCTGTTCCTGTCTGATTCATGACAGAAAGACCGACCTAAAACATTTTTTTTTTTTTTGCGTTATACCCCGTTTTTATTTCTCATTTCGCTTTCTCCAGTCTTTTTGTTTCCGTTGTGTTTTTCCTCATGGATCACCTACTCCGTCCGGAATTCATCCTTCTTAGGCTGAAGCAGGGGAATTACCGCTCGAGGTCTACGCGTTGATGTTCCAGCTCGTAGCTCATACCACCAGCTATCCGGATAACGCGCTCTGTGCGTTCTATGACGCAAGTATCAACGCGTCATGCAGAGCGCCGTTGTCCGAGGATGGCCCTCGAGCGGATTTCGCCGCGTTTGTGGAGTGGACACTGGCGAGAAACAGACCCTCGTTCCCTATCTGTTCCATGAGAAAAGTCACTTTTGTTTCTCGTAACTTCGACAATGTAACAATGTGACTTTCTTGTAACTTTGTTACAATGTAACTGTTGAGAAACAAGTCACAGTTGTGGAATAAGGTTAGATTGTGACAGTCACACTGTTACAATACATTGTAACAAAGTTGAAGTTACATTGTTGAAGTTGGTGTGTTTTGGGTAGTGTGCCATGTTTGCTTTTCGCCAAACAATGTGCTTAGAGTTCAGTCCAAAAAAGTTAATTTTGGTCTCATCAGACCATAACAGCTTTTGCCAGAAGGTATCAGACTCTTCCAAACGTGTTTTTGCATAGCGCAAACAAGAAAGGCTTCTTTCATGCTACCCTGCCATACAGGCCAGCTATAAGTAAAGCTTGGGAGATTGTTGTCACATGCACAGACTGACCAGGCCTAGCCCTAAAGCCTTGTAAGTCCTTCAAAGTTGCCTTTGGCCTCCTGGTAGCTTCTTTTATCAATGTCCTCCTGGCTCTGTCATCCACTTTTGGATGTACTGGTGGTGCCATATGCTTTCCACTTCTTAATGACGCTCTGAACAGTACTCCAAGAGATAGCTAAAGCCTTTGAAATGTTTTTGTAGCCTTCTCCTTGTGCCCAACTTTATCCTTGAGGTCTTCTAAAAGCACTTTCCCAACCATGGTGAATTATTAGCCGTACAATGCACTACTAATAGCTGAATCTTCAAGAAACAGCTCATTTTATTCTGTAATCAACACCCACTACTATTGATGTCAGGTGGGGCAATTCGCCTGGTGTTTAATCTGGAAGTTGATTGCTTGCACCTGAGCAAGTTTATAATGGCATACTCTAAGGGGCTGATAATTTTACCAAACCAGGTATTTCACTGATGAATTTTTCATAATCCACCAGAATTTTGTTAAATTATATTTTGTACTGTAATAAGGGTTATACTGTGAACACACAGTTTAAAAAGTTAGACTTAAGGCACTGTATTTATATGAAACTTTTCTGCAACATAATGCTTGATAATGAATGAAAATTGAAAATTTAATGAAAATTACTACCATGTACGAGTGTTCCTCTTTAGTTGGAAGGCCTAGATATCTTTCTGAGAAGGCAGCACCTGGAAAACAAAGTTGAATCCAATTTCACACATAAATGTAAAAAAAAGCTGTACTGCATTGCAGATTACACCATTTATCACACGGAGTAGCAGTACCAGGGTACTTTGATATATACCATGGGACTGAATGATTACCATATCACATACCATGGTTTTCTGAAGCACTCCAATGCACTTAAAAGAATGTACTTCAAAAATGTCCAAAAATATTGTTCTGCCATAGTGTATGGAGCTGGAACTCACTATAGAGCTTGAAGTCTGTGATGGGAGCCATAACAGCGGCACATTTGAACATCTGATCGGTTGCCGTCAACATCTTCAAACCTAAATAGCCGCCGAACCCCTGTGAGGACAAAAGTTGGCTGATGTCAGAGCTCTGCAACTGAAGACTAAATTCAAAGTACATATCCGAAGTGAAAATATGATGCAAGTCTACAAAGAGATTTATTTGCTAAGAAGATGTGTATTAAAGCGATAGGCCACAGGCGGCAGAGCATTAGATCCATTTGACCACTTTTAAGTTGTTTTATTTGAAATGATGTAATGCCTAAACCCTCCTTAAAGTCTGTGTAAAGAAATATTTAATATGTGTTCTGAGTTTGTCACAACACAGAAAAATGTGTTATTAACCACCCAGCCAAAGTAGATAAAATAAACTATCAAAATCTTTAAAAAACAAGCAATATTATCTGCCCTCAAACGCTGGAGGTGTCTCCACTGTCAACGCTGAAACCTCGACACTCACGGGAAAGATGCCGTCTCTCTGAACTGTCAAATACCATTATAACCTGAATGGATGACTAAGCTGTTTTGTAAATGATCACAACCAGGTAATATGCATTTACTTGACGAAGCTAGCTAGCAAAATGTAGGCTAAATGTACAGTAATGACAGTAATGACAGTAACTCGCGGTTGAGCGGGTGAACCACTGAGCGCTAAATGCACAGTGGCTCTCAGTGGCTCCAGTGCATCATCGAGACATGATTTCAATCCCACCCAAAACATCCTGAACACAAAAATGGTGAAAAACTGTTTAATGGTCTAACTCCACGATTCAGTAAGACAAGGCAAGGCAAGTTTATTTATATAGCACATTTCATACACAATGGTAATTCAAAGTGCTGTATATAAGAGGAATTAAAATAATCATCAACTCAAGAGAATTTAAGAACATTTAAAATGATTTAAAAATTGATTTAAAATGTACTAAAACAGTAAAAAGTACTACATAGCGCACTTGTAATGCGTTTGCAGCAATAAAACATTTATAATGCGTTTTGAAACACTTCTCAGAATTGTCTTTACACTGACTTTAAGGGAGAATTTCACTTTCAGAACAAAGAATTTACAAGTAATGTACTCACCCCCTTGTCATCCAGGATGTTTATGTCTTTCTGTCTTCAGTCGTAAAGAATTTTTTTTTTTTCTTGAGGAAAACATTTCAGGATTTTTCTCTACATAGTGGACCTCTACGGTGCCCTGAGTTTGAACTTCCGAAATACAGTTCAAATGCGGCTTTGAACGAATCCAAATGCGGTTGTAAATGATGCCGGCCGAGGAAGAAGGGTCTTATCTAGCAAAAAGATTGGTTATTATTTTATTTTTATTATTTCAATTTATATACCTTTTAACCTCAAACGCTCATCTTGTCTAGCTCTTCCTGAATTTTTTACGGTTCGAGACATGTCAAAAACTCCCATCTCATTTTCTCTCTCAACTTCAAAATCGTCCTACATCAAGTTGAGGGAGAAAATAAGATGGGAGTTTTTCAACATACCCTCTGTTGAACCAGAAAAAAAAAAACAGTTCAGGCAGAGCAAGACAAGCATTTGAGGTTGAAAAGTATATAATAAAATTATCGCTAGATAAGACCCTTCTTTTTCGGCTGGGATCATTTACAACCGCGTTTAGTATAATTTGAAGCCGTATTTAAACTGCTTTTTGGAAGTTGAAACTCAGGGCACCATAGAAGTCCACTATATGGAGAAAAATCCTGAAATGTTTTCCTCAAAAAACATAATTTCTTTACGACTGAAGAAAGAAAGACATGAGCATCTTGGATGACAAGGGGTGAGTACATAATCTAAACTTCTCCTTTAACCGCTGTAAAAATCAAAACAAAAGTTCACGACACTTGCTCCACCTCCATGGTCTTCTAATTGGTCCACTGTCTTGAAACTGACATTGATGAGTGGTGCTGCGTGTAAAAGTTTAAATTTTAATTTTAAATTCATAACAGTCATACAGATCCGTATAGCGTCGACTACATACTCGGTAGTACGTTTTTAATGCTGAAGGTTTTGATTACTTTTTTGATTAATCGTGCAGCCCTAAGACCTGTTGTGAGTTCTGAGGATGTTATTAAATGGTATATGCTTTTGTTACATCCATCAGTTCACATTATTAAAGTTTTTTTTTTTTTAAATTGTGTTTAACGACATTACTGGTGAAAACGACATTACCCATGATGCTGTGAATAAAATTCCACCAATCAGAGTTGCAGCAAGCAAAACTAGGTTTTAGATATTTTCCTCAATAAAGCTGTTGTTTTGGTTAATGGATTATAACACTTTAAAGGAGAAGTTCACTTCCAGAACAAAAATTTACAGATAATTTACTTACACTCTTGTCATCCAAGAAGTTCATGTCTTTCTTTATTCAGTCGTACAGAAATTATGTTTTTTACCTCGCAATTGTGAGTTATTAAGTCAGAAATATGAGATGTAAACTCGGAATTCTGAGAAAAGTCAGAATTGTGTGATGTAAACTTACAAACCTGACGTTTTTTCTCAAAATTGCGAGATATAAACTTGCAATTGCAAGTTATTAAGTCAGAAATGCAAGATATTAACTCCAAAAGAATTTGTGATATAAACTTACAAATATGACTTTTTTTACTCAGAATTGTGATATAAATATACAAATTTGACTTTTTTCTCAGAATTGTGAGAAATACAAAGGCCTACCAGCCGAGGAACAAGGGTCTTATATAGTGAAACTATCAGTTAATTTCTAAAAAAACAAACAAAAAAAAAATTACAATTTATATACTTTTTAACCTCAAATGCTCATCTTGTCTAATTCTGTGTATTCTGGTTCAAGACATGGGGGTATGTTGAAAAACTACCATCTCATTTTCTCCTCCAACTATATTAATTGTAATTCTTTTTTTAGAAAATGACCGATCGTTCTGCTAGATAAGACCCTTCTTCCTTGATTGGGATGATTTAGAGCCCTTTGAAGCTGCATTTAAACTGCATTTTGGAAGTTCAAACTCGCAGGAACCATAGAAGTCCACTATATGGAGAGAAATCCTGAAACGTTTTCCCTCAAAAAACATAATTTCTCTACGACTGAAGAAAGAAGACATCTTGGATGACAAGTGAGTAAATTGGGTGAGTAAATTATCTGCAAATTTTCATTCTGAAACTGAACTTCTCCTTTAATAAAAATCCAAATGAAAAATGTGAATGGAAATAATGCTTCTAGAAACAAAAAAAGTGGAAAAAGTGGGTGGATACAGCTGTACTCATTAGCCTAACTGTAGGCTGTTCACAGTTTCCAACTTGCATAAATCATTTGTTCAAATGTGACTCATCCAATCAAAAGTCAGAGGTCAAACTCTTAATTTTCAAAACATTTTACCTTTCCATAAACAGCAACTCGTCTTCCATCAATGTATGGCAACTGCATTAACCATCTGAAATGAAACATGCAAATTTAAGATGTTATGATGAATGGCTGGTGTTTTATAAGCAGCCAACGTATTAACTCTGCTGAGACATAAACATTGCTTTTTTGCCTTGAGCAAGAAGTAGGTTAAATTAAATTAGCCAAGCAAGTGTTTCACAAATACTGAAAGAAATCTCAGCATCTGCTTTAAAGCATAAAGCATTTCCTAATCAGACATTTTCTGTGCAAAATGACTTTTCTATTACAGGTCTTATTCTTAATAACTGAAATGAGAGAATGACTCACTCCACAACTCCAAGCTTGTCTTTAATGTGAAGGGAACCCAGTTTGCGAGGGTCCAAGGTGCTGCTCTTCTGTCCCTGCGAGATCCGGCTTCTGTTATCAATCCAGGCTAGCGCCACTCCGTGCAGGCTGGATAAAACCTCCGGCCAGCCCAGGGCAAACTCCTCTGTTACCGACTGCCTCCCGGGAATACTGTCACTAGAGGTTCAGAAAATGGATGGATTGAGGTGTTGACACATAATGTCACATTGTAGATTAAAAAGACATCAGCAGACTGATCTTCATTCTGTAAATGTGTTCACACTTGCGGAACACTTCTTGCATCTCAATCGAGCGCGTGCATATTGCTTATTAATAAAGCAGCATTCATAAATCATGTAGCCTAACCAACTACGGCGAGGGAGAGAGGAGTCTTAACTAGATTTGCATTTCCACAAGGAGACACCACTGCTTGCAGGCAGCAAAGGAAGTTTCAGGTGAACTTAAGTTTTAGGCTTTGGTTTGGTGTATATGTGAGGAGAGCTGATTTGTCACCGTCAGGAAACTCAGCATGCATCCTGTTTTCTTAATGCAACACTGGCTTAAGTAAAGCAGTAGGCATTAGTTCACCATGCTGCATTCTTGTCACATTACCTTCTAACAGTGCATTGACGCTCAGAAAGTGTCAGTTTAACTTTTAAACATAAATTTACATCAATTTTGTGTAAAATTTAATCAAATAATATGTCAAAAAAAAAGAGATGTTAAATGTTGTAACTAAGATGACTTCCAGTTCAGCCATTACTTCAGGTTCAAGTAAAGTGCATTGCATTGTGGGATACAGAATGTAAGTTTTAAACATGCAAGAAAAACAAGACCAATCGCATTTTAGCCTGCAAATATGCTTCATTAAGAGGAGCTAAATTATGATTATTTCGGTAAAAAAAACGACTGTTTAAAACGTCATTACCATGGAAGCTTGTTTCTACCTCAGAATAAGCAAAAAGGTGTCTGCAACGTGTTATAATTGTGGCTTTACATCTCACAAATCTACAAATTTGAAGTCCCCATTTATTTCTTACGTTTGTCACTTTACAACTCACAAATTTAAATCACAATTGCAATTTTTATCTCTCTCAGTGTGGCTTTATACACTATTATTCAAAAGTCTGGGGTTAGTAAGATTTTTATTTATTTATTTACTCATTCTTTTGAAAGAAATTCATACTTTTAGTCAAAAAAGATGCATTATAATGATCAAAAAGTGACAGTAAAGATATTTATGCAGTTTCTATTCTGATTTATATTTCACAAATATGCTGTTCTTCCTATTCATCAAAAAATGATATCTCACAATCATGAGAATAAAGTCAGAATTAAGAGGTTGTTTCACACAATTCTGACTTTTTCAATTGAAAAGTGAGAATTGTGTGATAGAAATTTACAAATTGAATTTTTTCCTCAGAATTGTGAGATATAAACTTGCAACTGGAAGTTATTAAGTCAGACTTGTGAGATATAAACTTGCAATTGTAAATTATGTGATGTAAATGTACTAATATGACTTTTTTCTCAGAATTGTGAGATATAAACTCGCAAATACAAGTTATTCAGTCAGAATTGTGAGATATAAACTCGCAATTCTGAGAAGTCAGAATTGTGTGACATAAACTTACAAATCTTACTTTTTTTCTCAGAATTGCGAGATATAAACTTGCAATTGCAAGTTATTAAGTCAGAATAACTAGATATAAACTCAGAATTGTGTGATATAAACGTACAAATCTGACCTTTTTTCTCAGAATTTTGAGATATAAACTCGCAATTCTGAGAACATACAAGTATTTTTTTTCTCCTCAGAACTGGAAAATTATAATTCGCAAAAAAAAAAAAAGTCAGAATTGCAATATGTAAATTCGCAATTGCGAGAAAAAAGTCAGAATTGTCACAATTTCCTTTTTTTATTTTTGATTCGGTTGTGGAAACGGACTTCCATAGAAAACAATTATTTAAATAACATTTAAAACACTAAAAATATCATAACACTTTTTGCTGTATTTGATCAAATAAATGCAGCCACAATGAGCATAAGTGTCACGCCCCTGGACTATTTAGTTGGTTTCACCCATCATCTCCCCCCGCTGCTCTGTGTGTTTTGGTTCATCCCTCATTGTCTACACCTGTGTTTGTTAATCAGTCTGTGTATTTAATGTGTGTGTTTCTCCTCAATCCTTGTCGGACTTTTATGTCACCACTCTGTGCTCCTGTGTCTGCCTGTTTCATTTGGATTATTAAATACTTTTACGTTTACTTCGTCGTCATTTATCTGTTCCTGTCTGAAGCCTTACAATAAGAGACTTCTTTTCAAATACATTAAAAACCCGACCTCAAACTTTTGAATGGTAGCTCACAAAACATGACCTTTCATATACATTTTATCTCATAATTACCTGTCTTATTTTTAGTCTAAAGCAGAAAAGGGCTTCCATACAATACAATGCTGTAATGACTATATAATACAGGCGCTGGTAAAGTGAGGGGAGACACTTACACGATAATAAGGAGAGGGTGCAGGTTTCCCTCATACCCAGGAGGCAGGGACATCTTCAGATCTAGGTCTGTAATTATTCGCAAAGGCAGTTAAAACAGAACAAACGGTTGTTTCGAAAGTATCATACTGCAAGGAATGGGCACCGACTCATCAATATTCTAACCACTGGCAAATGAGTTCCCATGAGCTTGGTTTTTAACAAACTCTCAGTAATACACACAAACACATGCACAAACAAGCACAGTCAGGGGACCTGTGCAATTTATATACGCAGATGCTTTTACACGTCACACAAGCAAAAATACACACGCTGCAATAGGCTTCCCCCAAAGGCACCACTAATGGTACAGCTGTGGGGATCCAATTAGCAAAACCGAAACAATTATCTGATTGATTAATCTAGTTGGCTTTGTAAAAGGTTGAGATCAATTTATACTGAAAGCAGGAATGTAATCAATTACTTAAGAAATCTCTTTACCACTGTTGTCAGAGGAAAGCGTCTGGAAAACTGTCTCCGAGAGCCTCTTGGTTTCAAGAGACATAGCAAGGAGGCTGTTGTCTTCCACCTCTGTGTATCCTGCAAAGAAAACACACAGACTTAATACGTTTTTGGCATAAGACCAGAATGGAACCACCTTGGAGTATTTAAATAATAAGACTGTGAAATAATGAATGTAGGCAGATAAAATTCAAGAATGAAGCAACAACAAGCAGCTACAACAAACTCTATATTCACAGGGGTGCTTTCATACTAAAATATAACCTTTATTTTTTAGGATCACACTGGCAGTTAAATTTAAGTAAACTAAGTAATGCTGGGGGTGGTTGTCTATAGATACAGTTCAGGTTCCTCCTACCGGTCCTGGTGCTACAGTTCAAAAGTTTGAATTTGGTATGATTTTTTTAAATTCAAAGACGTCTCTTATGCTCACCAAGGCTGCATTTATTTGATTAAAATGCAGTAAAACATAGTAATATTGTGAAATATTATTAACATTTAAAAGAACCATTTTCTATTTGAATATATTTTGAAGTGTAATTTATTCCTGTGATGCAAAGCTGAATTTTCAGCATCATTACTCCAGTCATCAGTGTCACATGACCCTACAGAAATCATTCTAATACGCTGATTTACTGCTCTAGAAACATTTCTTAATATCAGTGTTGAAAACAGCTGTGCTGAATAATAATTGAGCTTTTTTTGGAGGAACAGAAAGTTACAGTACAAAAATCTGTGACAAATGTACTACTTAGTTTTAGGAATTCAAAAGATTCCATAATCCTAAGTATGAACAATGATATAAATGCTTACAGCAAACTGAGTGTTCACTAGGGTGCATTTATACAAAAATGTGTCCCACTTTATTTTAGATGGCCTTAACTACTATGTACTTACATCAAAATGTACTTACTGTGTTCATATTGTATTGCAAAACACTTTTGCTGCTGTTGAGGTGGGATACAAGTAAGGTTAGGGACAGGTTTAATGATATGGGTAGGTTTAAGGGTGGGTTAAGGTGTAAGGGATGGGTCAATAGTGTAACTAATTAATTACAGATGTCATTACATACAGGTATTTTTAAAAATATAAGTACAATGCAAAAACATGTATGTACATATTAGTACATTATATCAAATGATTAATTTAAATGTAAGTACATAGTAGTTAAGGCCACCTAATATAAAGTGGGGCTCAAACTGAGTACATAGTAGCTTGCAATGAGAAAAAATAATTCATTCTACTTACTGGAAGGGTCACTTGTGCTGTGAATGGTCACCTTTGGGACACCTGGGCCTGCAAATGTATGGCAGAGATGAGAAACATCAATCTATTTCTATCAGCCTAAGTGTGTTTGCATTTGTCCATGAAAGATGGTGTGATCTTACCCAAGCAATAGAGGGTAAAGTATGTCTGATTGGGGCTGAAGTCTGCTTTGAAGAAGCTGCATCGCTCGAACAGGTTGCATGTCAGACACTGGCGATGAAACACTCCTCCGAGCTCCACACTAGGCAACAAGAATGCATTTCGTTATTTCACAACTCATCATCAATAGTAATGCTATCAATGACAGTCAAACTTTAAATGATACAGTTGAGGTCAGAAGTTTACATACACCTTGCAGAGTCTCCAAAATGTTCATTATTTTACCAAAATAATAGGGATCATACAAAATCCATGTTATTTTTTATTTAATACTGACCTGAATAAGATATTTCACATAAAATTACTTTACATATAGTCCACAAGAGAAAATATAGTTGAATTTATAAAAAATGACCCTGTTCAAAAGTTTACATACACTTGATTCGTATTACTGTGTTGTTACCTGAATGATCTACAGCTTTTTTCTTTTTTTGTTTAGTTATAGTTGTTTATGAGTCCCTTGTTTGTCCTGAATAGTTAAACTGCCCGCTGTTCTTCAGAAAAAATCCTTCAGGTCCCACAATTCTTAGATTTTTCAGCATTTTTGTGTATTTGAACCCTTTTCAACAATGATTTTATGATTTCGAGATTCATCTTTTCACTCTGAGGACAACTGAGAGACTCATATGCAACTATTACAGAAGGTTCAAACGCTGATGCTTCAGAAGGAAACACAATGCATTTAGAGCAGGGGGTGAAAACTTTTGAACAGAATGAAGATGTGTACATTTTTCTTATTTTGCCTAAATATAAAAAAAAATTAAATTGAGTACTGCCCTTTAGAAGCTACACTTACATGTTTCCCAGAAGACAAAATAACTTAAAATTACCCTGATCTTCAAATTCAAAAAGTTTCCTGGCTCTTAATGCATTGTTTTTCCTTTTAATCAGTGAGCGTTTAAACCTTCTGCAATAGTTGCATTTGAGTCCCTCGGTTGTCCTCATTGTGAAAAGATGGATCTTAAAATCATATAGTATTTGTTGGATAGGGTTCAAATACACAAAAACTCTGTACTGCTGAAAACCCCAATCATTTGTTCAGGACAAACAAGGGACTTATGAATAACTTATGATGACTAAACAAAAAAACACAGCTGTGGATAATTCAGGTAACAACACAGTATTAAGAATCAAGTGTATGTAAACTTTTAAACGGGCATTTTTATAAATTCAACTATTATTTCCTCTTGTGGACAGTATGTAAACGTCCTTTGAAATATCTTATTCAGGTCAGTAATAAACATTTTAAAACAGTACATTTTGAATGATCCCTCCTTTTTTTGCTAAAATATTGAACATTTTGCAGATTCTGCAAGGTGTATGTAAACTTTTGACCTCAGCTGTAAACAAATAAACATTTTTGGCTGAAATGTCCCTATTCATTCCAATGTGTTATACACACACGCTGAGATAGTTTTCCATTATCCACTTATGTTAAGCCCAATGCTGGACCTTTGCACCTTTACCATATTGCTTGGATAGTCGCAATAAAAAATCTATGAGAACTTGTGGCCCACCGAGAGCAAGCGAGAGTCTTAAAGCATTAATCAAAGGTTAGAGAACACCCTTTAAAACGTTGTGAGGCGCAACACCCTCCCCCCTCTGCCCGTCTCCCTTTCAACCTTCTCTATCTCTCTCTGCCTCTTGCTTTTTCCTCTAAGCTGCTGCTCCTGTTAAATGAATTAGCTGGGCTTCTTGCCTGGAGCTCACTAGAGGGGAAAAAAAGTGTATTGGCTTTTCACGAATGTCCCAGAAACACTTCTCAGACGTAGACTGGAAAGATTTAATTGATTACAACACAAGTCATCAATGAACACACGTAATCAGAAACTGGAACGTCAATGTGGATGCAAGACATGGATGTCTAAAATCCACAAATGTATTGAGAAAATGAAATATCTCGCAACACAACAGGGTGTGCAAATGCTGTCAGATTGATTTAGATGCAAATGCGCAGCACAGCGTGAGAGGTGCAGAATTCTTAGACAGTGATGATAAAATACTCAATTACAGTGTAAAAGACGTATCGGTTTGGGACAGAACCCACCTGTACAAGTGTCTGCTCTGCCGCGACTCCTCCGTACTCAGAAAATAGCTACGGGGGAAAGACACATTAAGGAAATCTGAAAAGGTTTTTGAGTTACTATTTGTAGACAGTGATTTATCCCCTTATAATAGAGTCTACCTTCACATACTACCTTTGTACAGCTGCATACTAAGTAGGTTTGTAGCGGTTACACATGCAATGTAAGTAAGTCAGTGACATGCATTAATTTCCGTCAGTACCAGATTAATTCCAAGTCATCGATTTGCAGCCCTAAACTTTGATTTGAGCTGCAGATCTGACTACTTATAAATATTCATGCATTGGAAACATTTTTTTCTGTACAGCTATGACGTCTGGGATGGTTTTTCAAGAGGGTTTGTTTTATGCGGTTGCAATTAGAGAACAAAGCCAGGGAGAAAATGACAGAGTCATTACAGTCAATTCAACATTAAATTACTGTATTAATTTTAATCAAGTGCCATCTTTGCTGATTCGGTGGGCTAAATGGGATCGCTAGGCGTAAATAATTCAATAATTACTCATATAAGGTAGTTCGGTTGACTATGAGATGCTTTACGACACAGTCTTGAGGCTTTCGAGCTGAAATGGTTTGCTCATAAAATTCGATCTCTCGTACATTTTATCGTTCTCCTCGTCAAGGGCGCACAGTGAGGTTACATCCCAGTTTCCTGATGTTAGAAAGCGAGGAGAAACAGAAGGAGTGGAAGTCTGAAGAAAAAGAAAGAGAAAGAGATTATAGATATTACTGAAGGCAAGTTACAATGAAAAGCAGTGGACAGGAAGATAAGAAAATCAATTGTCAAGTGTCAATAAAAGAGTGCAATAAAAAAAGTTATTATAAATACATTCATAAAATATATTTATAAAAAAAAAATATATATATATATATATATATTTTTTTTTTTTTTTTTTGCATTTTATAGGTTATATGCTTAGAGAAGGCAAGAGAAGGCAGGTTATGATGGGAATGGGTAATTATTAATTTATATAATTATTATTATTTATTATAGATTTTTTATTATATTTTTAGTTTTTTATTATTTATATTTATCTATATTTATTTTTATATTTATTTAAGCAACTAGTCAAAAGTTTATTTAAAGTTTTTAAAAGAAGTCTCTTCTGCTTACCAAGCCTTTCTTTTTTTTTTTTTTCAAAATAAAAATATCCAAAATAGCAAAAGCAGTAATATTCAAATCAGAATATTAGAATGATTTCTGAAGGATCATGTGACTGGAGACATAATGCTAAAAATTCAGCTTTGAAACCACAGGAATAAATTACATTTTAAAATTTATTTCAAATAGAAAACAGTTATTTTAAATAGTAAAAAAAAATCTAAATTGTACAGTTTTTGCTGTACTTTGGATCAAATAAATGCAGGCTTGGTGAGCAGAAGAGACATTAAAAATCTTACTGTCCAAAAACCTTTAACTCGTAGTGTAGGAATATAAGAACAGACCATGACGTTTTACTTTAAGCTAAACTGACTTTAAATAAAGCAAACAGAAATCTAAATTAAAAGCTAGTGCACATGAAAACCTAACTATTCATTCAAATCAAAAGTCTAACACTTCAATAAAGAGAAAGACTTTACAATGCAACGGGGAGAAGCACTTAACACACAGGGGTTCAACATCGGCTCCACACGTCCATAAAAAGTCACATATACGCTGGGTACTTCAGGTTTCTAATCACAAAGTTTATGAGGGCATCTAATTTCATTGTGCATAACGCCAGTATGAAATTATTCCACCCACAGACCTGAGCGGGAAGGCTGGCGATGTGGAGAAACTCCCCACGGGCGCCTTGCTTGGCAGGCAGGATGAGGTAAAACAGGGAACCATCTGCCGCGAACAACGGCTCCTCCTGTAGGACAAGCCACCATCAATATACTTTCTTTCAACAGAGGCGACACCATTTTGATGCAATTCATTTCTGTCCAAGGTGGATGCGGCTTTTAGGAATCGAGGAACGTAGCCCGAGAATTGATTACATGCCTCCCTGGAGGGAGAGAGAGAAGCTGAACTTACCTGCCGCTGGTTGTTGTGCCAGAAGTCCATCGCCATTTGGTGCCTCTGAAGATTAAAGATGTTTTAAAAGGATTAGACATGTCATATATTATAAGTAAAATATGTGTTTAAATCATTTGTTCTCTCCTGCCTGCCAGGGAGAGTTGTACATCATAACAAACTCCACAGCTAACGCAGAGTTTCAGTCAATCCATCATTCTCATTGGCATCGCATTAAGGAAGTGCATGTTTCATTTTTATCTGCAGTTTAAATGTGCTGTCGGGAACATCTAGAGCTCCACATCTATGCCATTAGGCTGTTCTAAGTGAACTTTATCTAAAGGGATAGTTCACCCAAAAATGAAAAATCCTTAATTACTTAACCTCATGTTGTTTCAAACTCATAAGACCTGAGTTCATCTTCAAAACACAAATTAAGATATTTTTGATGTTCACTTTCAGAACAAAAATGTACAGATAATGTACTCACCCCCTTGTCATCCAAGATGTTCATGTGTTTCTTTCTTCAGTCGTACAGAAATTATGTTTTCTGAGGAAAACTTTTCAGGATTTCTCTCCATATAATGGACTTCTATGGTGCCCCCGAGTTTAAAGTTCCAAAATGCAGTTTAAATGCAGCTTCAAAGGGCTCTAAATGATCCTAGCCAAGGCAAAAGGGTCTTATCTAGTGAAAGAATAGGTTATTTTCCTAAAACATTTACAATTTATATACTTTTTAATCTCTACACAGAATACACACAGAGCTAGACAAGATGAGCATTTGAGTGTAAAAAGTATATAAATTGTAATTTTTTTTTTTTAGAAAATAACCGATCGTTTTGCTAGATAAGACCCTTCTTTCCTCGGCTGGGATCGTTTAGAGCCCTTTGAAGCTGCATTTTAGAAGTTCAAACTCGGGGGCACCATAGAAGTCCATTAAATGGAGAGAAATCCTGAAATGTTTTCCTCAAAAAACTTTTCTTTTTCCTTACGACTGAAGAAATAAAGACATGAACATCTTGGATGACAAGGGGGTGAGTACATTATCTGTACATTTTTGTTCTGAAAGTGAACTACTCCTTTAAATCCAAAAGCTTTATGACCCTAACAGACAGCAACGCAACTGACACGTTCAAGGCCAAAAAACGTACCAAGGACATTATTAAAATAGTCCATGTGACAGCAATGGTTCAAGCTTAATTTTATAAAGCTACAAGAATACAAAAAATTTGTGTGCGCCGCAAAAAAACTGAAATAATGACTTTATTAGCTTCATAAAATGATGTCACAGAGTATTTTAACAATGTCCTTGGTACCTTTTTTGGCCTTGTCAGTTGTGTTGCTGTCTATGCGGGACTCTTTTTTAAATTAAGCTAAAATCACTTAAAGGAGAAGTTCACTTCCAGAACAAAAGATAATGATAATGTACTCACCCCCTTGTCATCCAAGATATTCATGTCTTTCTTTCTTCAGTCTTAAAGCAATTATGTTTTGAGGAAAACATTTCAGGATTTTTCTCCATATAGTGGACTTCTATGGTGCCCCGAACTTCCCAAATGCTGTTTAAATGCGCTTTAAATGATCCCAAAAGCAGCTGTAAACAATCCCAGCCAGTTATTTTTATTTTATTTTTTTTACAATTGATATACTTTTTTACCTCAAAGGCTCGTCTTGTCTTGCTCTGCCTGAACTTTTTTCTGGTTCAAGGGTTAGAGTATGGGTATGTCGAAAAACTTCCACCTTCAACTCAACTTCCCTCAACTTCTAAAATAATTTCAAAATCACCCTGTATCGCTGCAGAAGTACCGACCCAGTGTTTGCAAAGTGAACATTGAAAGATGATCAAACACCTTTAACAAAAAAGGTAAAACAGCGATGCAGAACGATATTGAGGTTGAGATGGAGAAAATGAGATGGGAGCTTTTTGACATACCCTAACTGTCTTGAACCGGAAAAAACAGAGTTCAGGACGAGCATTTAAGTTTAAAAAGTATATAAATTGTAATAAATAAATAAAAAAACGATCGTTTCACTAAATATGACCCTTCTTCCTCGGCTGGATTCGTTTACAACCGCATTTGATATCATTTGAAGCCGCATTTAAACTGCATTTTTAAGGTTGAAACTCGGGGGCACCACAGAGGTCCACTATATGGAGAAAAATCATGAAATGTTTTCCTCAAAAAACATAATTTCTTTACGACTGAATAAAGAAAGACATGAATGTCTTGGATGACAAGGGGATGAGTAAATTATCTGTAAATTTTTGTTCTGGAAGTGAACTTCTTTAATAAAGGACTTGTGGTGTTGACAGAATCATCTATCATCCCTTAACAACCTCAGAGCTCATAGTCTTGAGAGGTTTATACATTATTGTTAAAAATCAATTTCTCTATGGAGAAAATGAATGGGATTTTTACTTTCAGAACCCGACAGTTGCGCTCCGTTGTGTATTTCATCCAAGCTCCCAATGCCTCCAATTATAAAGCACTGTTGACAGATTTGTCAACACACAGAGTGTAGAAATCAAACAAGGACTGCACATCCCTGGCAGACGCAGACACTCCTGTGCACATGCATTCAATCACTCACAAGCACATACTGTACATTCAAGAGAGTGATCTTTAGGCGTTAAAACAGGCTGCATATTAAAACTAAGGCTTAAAAGTAAAGCTGAGTTAGTCTTTCACGCCTCCAGAAGGAAATTAGGCTGAGCCGGCAGAAGAGAAGTAAGAGATTCTCTGCATGTTCTGAGCAGAATAAAAAATGAGAGCCCAATCGATAGACAGTTTTCATGGTAAAGATACCCAGTGGGCCGCAGTGGATGAGCTGGTGACCCCTCACCTCGGAGCAGGCTCCTGTCGTGGCCTCACACACACACAGCACAGACTGGTTCTGGACTCGGTTCAGCCAACGCACAGTCAGGCGTGTGCTGCTTATCCAGCTCACCACAGAGATGTAGCTATCTCTAAAGAAACAAAAAGAGAGAGAGTACAGTGTATTCAGAATCAAGATACTATCTTGCAAATTAAAATTTAAAGAAAAAGTTTACGCAAAAATGAAAATTACCCCAAGATTTAGTCATCCTCAAGCCATTCCAGGTGTATATAGCTTTATTTTTTTCAGATAAATACAACTGGAGTTAAATTTAAAAAAAAAATGCCATTTTTTTACCCAGATGCTGGGTAATCTATGCTGCTGGGTCATTTTTAATGGATTATTAAATATTGGGTTATTTTTTCTACCCAACCACTGGATTGAGGCTGTCACAGATGAAACAACCCAGCTGCTGAGTTACAGTCAGAGCACGTGCTTTTTGCGTCCTCTACAGGAGAGAGCGATTCTCAGTGCAGCCAATTTCATTTATAAAGTCTATACTGTGCTGTAACTGATATTTTTTTTACGCAACGCAGCTCACAAGGACGAAAAGTCAGGACAGCAGCGGCTGTTTCGAGAGGCTGCTCACTAATTGGTTGTTTAGCATGATGGAAACGCCTTTTGCCTTGCAAACAAATACTGAATTTAATTTCATTTGATGTTAGTAATATGTTCTTTAACCCTTGTGCATCAAAATAAAAAAAGTTACACATATAGGTGCAAAATGGAAAAAAGTGTCCATGTCCAAAAGCTGTCATAAAAATATGATTTATTAATATTTTTTTCCACTTTCACTGATGTCACTTTTTTAACCAGCATCTGTTCTATCCATAGATACCAAACATTCATTAATTTTCAGAATTGTAATCCTTTAGATGCTGGTTTGTTTGCATAATGCCACAGGTGTTTTTTTTATGAAAAAATAAAAAATTTCCACATACTAAATGCCAAGCAGAATTTTTTTCTGTGCTTATTAGATTATTGGGTGTGTCAGTGAAGAACAACAACATTAATTTTTGAGGCATTTATATTTTTATGTTGTGTTAGATTTTTTTTTAACGTACTGTCATCTGCCAAATTTGAAAAAAAAAATGGCACAATCTAGTAAAAAATTATAAAAATGTAAAATTTAAAGCATTGTCGATAGAATGAATGCCTATTAGCAAATATTGCATCATTTTATAGTCAAATGGCCCTGGGTTAAAAGAATTGCCGTTTTAATGGGTTTCAATGTGGACATTTTTGTCCTTAAGGTCCTGAGTGTAAGTGTTTTTTGTACGGAGGGTAAAATTGTTTTTTTTTTTAAGGAAATGAGGGTGAAATATTAAAATTTCAATAAAAATTAACAAAAATTTATGAAGTTGGCATTAACACAGGCACACTTATAACAAAAAACAAAACTGAAATGGACAAAAATGTCCATAAGGTCGCACAAGGGTTAATCTAAATACTGTTTGTTTATGGGTAGGTTATGGAGTCAGTGATGGTATCTTTCAGCTACGAGTGAAATGCGAGGCAGTGGTCTGAGGTTTATAGTTCCCCCGGCGAACAGCAACCCATCACTGGCTTAGATTTTGCAGACACACCAGCATGAGAATTAGTTCTATTTCGATGAAAAGTGATTACAAAAAATGGTTGAATACACTTAAATTAAAATGCATGTGTTTGTAATATTGTAATCTATGCTGTATTCACCCAAATAAATTCAATTTGTCTTATATTTTTGTCCATGGGTGTTCTTGCTTAATAATAAATTATTACCTTTTAATTATTGCTGTTGCCTCTATAATTCTAAAATTTTTAAGCAAGCGATAAAATAATTTTGAAACAGTAGTAAAGTTTAGCATGGTAATGGATAAGACAATGTTAATGTATTTGGTCTTGCTTCGCTGCTGCGGATGAATTGCTGCTGCTTTTGGTTCTTGCTGTAGTTGTCGATTATTGCTGCTGCTGCTGCAAGCAAGTACATATGCATATGGTGATATGGTGCTGTGAGTATTTAAGACATACTGTTGATGCACAAATAGCATAAAATAACCTGTAGCAGATCTATACAGGTGGAGCTGGGGAAGGTGGAGGGTGTGAGAGGAACTCTGAAAGTGCGCTGCGAAATACCCAAGAGAATGCTAACAGCCATTTAAATAGCTGCAAGCTACAAGCTTATTGGTTGCGTACGCAACATGAACCAATCAGCTTGTGCCAAGTTGTATAACCCTGTGATATCAACAGTTATGTTAACAACCCATCAGCCTGCACCATCTAGAGTTTCATGGCAGAACTAGGCATTTAACCCAACCAGCTGGGTCAAAATAACCCAGCATGTGTTCTGTCTAATATTTACCCACCATTTTTTTTAAGTTACATTTTTTGGGCTTTTTCCTTTAATGGACAGGGCAGTAGAGAGATGACAGAAAATCAATGGGCAGAGAGAGGGGAGCAGGATTGGCAAAGGAACTCGAGGCAAGAATCTAACTCGGGTCGCCGTGAGCACAGTTGAGCTATATGTCAGCGCACTAACCACAAGGATATCGGCGACAACCCAGCATTTTTAAAAGTGTAGCTTCCGCTAACTTTAACATGTGCATTCACGAAAGAGTGGCGTTCCAGTGGTTGATGTAGGACGTAGGCATAGCGTAAGCTCTGGTGAGAATATGCTAGTCTCATGAGGACTAAGTGTTGTTTCAGCAAAGGAAACCCAGACTCCTCAAAGCCTATATAGAAATACTATGACATTTTTCTTTACAAATTCTCATTTTTACATTACGCCTACATCCTACATCATTCGCTGGAACGCCACTCTCTCATGAACGCGAGTATGACAGTTTCTAGAGATTGTAAACTATAGATTACAGTTGATTAAGTTTTAAATATGCATCAATTTGCTTCAGAAGGCCTTTATTAACTCCCTGGAGCCATATGGAGCACTTTTTATGATAAATGGATGAACTCTATTAGTCTTCAAAATCTCAACAGCCATTTACTGCCATTATAAAGCTTGGAAGAGCCAGTACATTTTTTAATATAACTCCAATTGTGTTTTTCTGAAAGAAGAAAGTCATATACACCTAGGATGGCTTGAGGGTGTGTAAATCATGAGGTAATTTTCATTTTTGGGTGAACTATATCTTTAAGTAGGATTTTAGACACTCCAGTACCGGAGTAATATAGTGAACTAAAACTAAAACCATAAAAAAAATAACATTTGTTTTAACACATATATTATAAATAGGATAAAAACACAATTACAGGACTTTCTAAACAGATATTTTGGCATGTGTAAGTACTTCAATGTTTAGCTGATTAAATTCCTTTTCTATATTTACATTTAGTCACCAACACTGCTGTTCAAATCAACTTGAAATGAAGAACAATACAAGCAATATTACAAACCTTGCATTATGTTTGTTACCACATTGTGATGTTTAATGCTGCTATTTTTAAGATCAAGGGACTAACATGGTAAAATAAAGGTTTGAATTAAATCACGCTCTGGGGGTGATTTTTCACCAGGAGGAACTGGAAAGCCGATTGCAATCAAGGACAAAAACCAGCCTGAAAGCTACGCTTGAAGAGAAGATTCATTTTCCAGAAGGACAAAGACTCAAAAGACTCAAAGACTCAAAGACAAAGACTCAAAGCACAGAGCAAAAACAATGAAGAATGGCTTAAATAAAGAATGTTGGTATTCTGAACCGGCACAGCCCGAGCCCAGACTTGAATCCAATTGAAAATCAGCAGTAAGACCTGAAATTGCTGTCCACCGGCATTCTCCATCTAATCTGGCAGAGCAGAAGCATATTTGCGCTGAAGAATGGGCAATAATTCTACAATCTAAATGCGGAAAGCTTATAGCAGTAACCTGGGATGATGCAGGCTGTACGAGACTATGTGCAAAATATTAAAGGGGGTTGGGGAAAACATTTAAAAAAAATAATAATAATAATAAAAATTAACATAATAACACTTCATCATAGGAAATGTAATAAAATCTTGAGTGAGTAGCATCAAACCACTCTCAATAATCCATTGCACGATTTTACCTCAGGCAGCAAAGCCATTTTCTTTAGTTTACAAATGCATGATGCATTTAAAATGCCAATAAAAGGTTTAATAATAAAATAATTGCTTAGAATAAACTATTAAAATCTTCATTTTTGTAGCACTACATCCATTTTGAAGTCTTTTTCTGGCATTGTACACAATGTTGAGACAATTCCCTCTCATAAAAGCAATTGCTCATACCGTTCATCGAGAGCAAACATGATTTTAAAACATTCAGAGTCATAAATTATTTACATATCATGAAGAATCGCTTGAATGTGTTTGTTGCAGAGAAACAACACTGTGTGAAATGGATACAAATCATTTGCAATGTTTTTCACATTATAAAAGTTTTTGTTTAATAATACATATGCATTTTGCCATGTTTCTAAAAGGATATAAAAATTTACACATCTATATCCGCAGCCTGTGCACTGCATAGGCATAATTGTGGACACATGATAATTAAAGATAAACTTCACCTGCTGTTCTGGGAGTCTGGAGGAATCATCTCTAATGTGTGTGCTGGACCGTATAAATTCACCACAAACAGACTGGCTGATGGGATTCTGGAACCGGCCTGTACAGAGAAAATACTTTTAATATCATCAAATCAAAGACTAAATGCACTTGCAGTCTGTAAATAACGCATATATTTGCATTAATTATTTAATATAAACTTTTACTGTGATACTGGATTCATCACAACTGTGTTTTAGTGCCATGTTAAAAAAATCTAACATTACGAGATTAAAATGACAAGAATAAAATTGAAATGTTTCAAGAATAAAGTTGAAATTATGAGAATAAAGTCGAAATTACGAGAAAAAAGTCGAAATATTACAAGAATAAAGTCGAAATGTTTTGAAAATAAAATTGAAATGTTTCAAGAATAAAGTCGAAATTACGAGAATAAAGTCGAAATTATGAGAATAAATTTGAAATATTATGAGATAAATTCGAAATATTATAAGAATAAAGTCTAAATGTTTTGAAAATAAAATCGAAATGTTTCAAGAATAAAGTCTATATTACGAGAATAAAGTCAAAATATTACGAAAATACAGTTAAAATATTATGAGAATAAAGTCGAAATGTTTTGAGAATAAAGTACAAATTACGAGAATAAAGTAAAAACTACGAGAATAAAGTCAAAATTACAAGAATAAAGTTGAAATATTATGAGAATAAAGTCGAAATATTATGAGAATAAAGTCTAAATTACAAGAATAAAGTCAAAATATTATGAGAATAAAGTCTAAATGACAAGAATAAAGTTGAAATATTGCGAAAATAAGGTCAAAATATTATGAGAATAAAGTAGAAATATTATGAGAATAAAGTCTAAATTACAAGAATAAAGTCTAAATTACAAGAATAAAGTTGAAATATTACGAAAATAAAGTCTAAATACTACGAGAATAAATTCTAAATTACAAGAATGAAGTCAAAATTACGAGAATAAAGTCGAAATATTATGAAAATAAAGTCGAAATATTATGAGAATTGAGTCTAAATACTACAAGAATAAAGTCGAAATATTATGAAAATAAAGTCGAAATATTATGAGAATTGAGTCTAAATACTACAAGAATAAAGTCGAAATTACGAGAATAAAGTCGAAATATTATGAAAATAACGTCAAAATATTATGAGAATTAAGTTTAAATACTACGAGAATAAAGTCGAAATACTATGAAGATAAGGTCGAAATTACAATAAAGTCAAAATAATTCTCGAAACATTTCGTCTTTATTCTCGAAACATTTTAACTTTATTCTCGAAATATTTTGACTTAATTCTCGAAACATTTTGAATTTATTCTCATAATATTTTGACTTCATTCTCGTAATTTCGACTTCATTCTCGTAATTTCGACTTTATTCACAAAAATATTTCGACTTTATTCTCGTAATATTTCAACTTTATTCTTGTAATTTCGGCTTCATTCTCGTAATTTCGACTTTATTCTCGAAACATTTTGAATTTATTCTCATAATATTTTGACTTTATTCTCATAAAATTTTGACTTTATTCTCATAATATTTTGACTTTATTCTCGTAATTTCGACTTTATTTTCAAAATATCACGACTTTATTCTCGTAATCTTAGATTAAATTTTTTTTAACGTAACACTAAAATGCCGTCGTACATTCTGAGGTTATTTCATCATCTTGTAAAACAAAATAGCTGTACATCCACTGTTCTTACCTTTGGATACGGGTAGAGGACATTAGAAGGGTAGATCCCACCCAGGAAGTGATGTATCTCCATAAAAGGAGTAGCTGAGTTGTTAATAGACAGATACGCCAGACGCGCACCATCTTTGGCCCACCAGAATGCAGGGTATTTCAGCAGTATCTCCTCTAAATTTTAATATGGTGAGACAGAAATGAAATTTTGATGAGGCTAATTAACCCATACGTAGACCTACACTGATTATCATAAATCTCATTTACCTATCTCATTGTGTATTTATGAGGCCAAATGAGATAATAATCTCTTCGTGAAAATTGCAATGTCTTCAAGGGGTTGTCAAAAATGTTTCAAAGAAACACATGAAATTAAGGAGACTCATTAAAGTAATGGACTGCAGTATCGAAGAGGACAAGACGTCCAAGATCACTGACCCTCATAGGTCCAATCAGACAGGCCATTAAGCACCATTCCGTTTCTGCCCGTGGCTGTCAGACGCATCGCTTTGCTAGAAACATCTGGCTTGTAGTAGATGTCATTCTCAAAGACATAGACCTGGAGTCAACAAAGAGACACAGCCAGGATTAATATAGATAGATGAAGCCATAATATAAAATGATTAAAAGGGTATTTAAAAATTAAGAGGGCTGAGCGCATATTAACAAACTTGAAAATTACAGCTTGATCATTATTTTAATGCAGTAGCTAATATTAAATTGTTATACTATATTTTCGAAAGAAATTAAAAATG
>NC_133378.1:31347059-31461845 GCF_049309525.1 Garra rufa | reverse complement strand
GATCAAACAGTACCTTTCCATACTTTTAAATAATCAATGCCTGATGGATAACGTTGGGTAAAAGCACAAACGCTGAGGGACCTCTGGACTGGTTTTTGGTTGTGCACATGCCCAGTGCAGGCCATGCAGAGAGGGACCTCCGTCTCTACCTACCCGCTGGCCACTGTGTAGATTGCATAGGATGCTGTGAAGGACTGTGAGAATACCTGGAAAGGGCAGAGGACATGGTAGATCCCTAAATTGTACACAAACACATAGGCTATGTACGGAATTGCATACTACCACAGTATGCTCTTACATCTGTTGTGAAGTATGAATGAAATTTCATGGTTAACTTGCCTAATTGCCCCTTTTGCAAACAGCTTGATTGACAGGTGAGCTGACCAATCATACGCAGAATCTGCCATTTTTCAAGTTCAAGTCCACCAACGTTAATCTACTCTCCTGTCTGGTTTGTTTGTCGGACAGTAATGACATATTCAACATTATGATTGGTCAAATGTCAATTAAACTCTCTGCGAAGGGTCAATTGTGCAGTTTAAGAACGCAATGCAATGCACTTAACTTGACCTTCCATTTTAAGTGTGAATTTTGTTTGGGGTTGGTAAGGGTTTTTTTTGTATTTTTAGTATTTATTTGATCAAAGCTACAGTAAAAACAGTAATACTGTAAAATGTTATTACAATTTAGAAAGCTGTTTTCTATTTAAATATATTTTAATATGCACTTCATTCCTTTGAGGGCAAAGAAGAATTTTTAGCATCATTTTTCCAGTCTTCAGTGTCACATGATCCTTCAAAAATCATTCAAACCTGCTGATTTGCTGCTAAAGAAACATTTCTTATTATTATGAATGTTGAAAACAGTTGGGCTGCTTAATATTTTCGTTGAAATTGTAATTGCATTTTTTTTCTGAATTATTTTATTAATAAAAAGTTCAAAAGAACAACTTAATGCACCCTTGCTAAATTAAAATATTAATTTACTGTGGTTCTAGACTAAATGTGAACATACATTTATTCATCTCATACAAAAACAGATTCAGCATTCTTTAAAATGAATAAAAACTGTCAATTACAAACTCAGAATATGATGCAAACCGGCATTAAATAAACATGTTTATAACTAAATTTACATTTCCTTCGTCCTGTGACTTATTCATTTCACTTTTGGTGTAAAAGATTTTACATGTGCCAAAAATATACATTTTTTATATTAAAAACATACAAGCAAGTCCAGCCCAGATGAGAAAAAGTAACATAACACACTACTTTCCAAAAAGTAATGCAATAAGTTACTTTTTTAGGAAGTAACTCAATATTGCAATGCATTACTTTTAAAAGTAACTTTCCCTACTGGTGACAATAATGTAGCACAAAGTCTTTTTTTAAATGAGCCTGTGTCATATATAATATCAACCTTTTTCCCCATAAGAGTGGGCATGGTCATTTATAAATTTTATAGGTTCGGCTTCCAATCTTATCCACGTCCAGCTATTTTCATCTGTACAAAACAGCTTGTTTTGTAGCTTGATAATGCAAATTGGTGTTTCTTAAAGGGGTCATCGGATGAAAAACTAACTTTTACATGTTGTTTGAACATTAAAGGTTGTATCAGCGATTCTAGGCTGAAACAAAGTGTCACATTCAGCTGACCTTTCTTCACGATCCGCTCGCTGCCTGCCCCATAAATTGGCTGTAAAAAAACGCATCTCTGTGGTCAGCCTAGGGTCTGAGATATGCCAAAAAAACAATCGGTGCTACCAACCATTCCACAGAAAAACAAACAGTGTTCCAACCAATCACAGTCCGGGGGTTGGTGTTGTAGACTTTCGCTCTGCCTCCCTCACATCCCTGCACCAATACGAAAGTCCACAACACCAACCCCCTGACGGTGATTGGTTGGAACACTTGTTTGTTTTTCTGTGGAAAGGTTGGTAGCACTGACTGTTTTTTTGGCATATCTCGGACTCTAGGCTGACCACAGAGACACGTTTTTTTTACAGCCAATTTATGGGGCAGGCAGCAAGCGGATCGTGAAGAAAGTTCAGCTGAATGTGACACTTTATGTTTCAGGCTTGAAATCGCTGATACAACCTTTAATGTGTGTTGGCAGTTTGTGTACACAACCCAGTGGTATTTTTTTAATCTTTAAAAGTAATATCCCCTTTTAAAATCAGGTCATTCTCAGCTTCTTGTCGTTGTGACGAAACACAGTTGATTGACATGAGCGTCTTACCTTAGACCTGCCCTCACCAAGCTGAAACAGTCCGAATATGATCGCCACTGTGTGACTCAGGTGCAGGGGAAGACTCTAATTGAGCGATTGAGGTGTTCTGTTGTTGGATGTAATAATGAACATAGCAGTAGTCATTTACTCCCGACATCTGAGCCACTTAAGAGGCAGAGGACAACGTTACTTTCATTTTTAAAAGGAAAGCACCAATCCCGATCTACATATGCATCTATGTTCATGTGAATCATTCGTGATGCAGCCTCACCCACAGCAGAAGTGAGTATAAGGGTTTTTTATTCATCTTTGCAAATGGCCTTTCTTAATAATGTGCTAATAAACACGGCTAAATGTGGCTAAAGTAAACATTACAGCTCGTAATCCCTCAGCAGAGAGGGGCGGGGAGAGCAGAGCTCATTTGCATTTAAAGGGCCCTTGCGATAAAATGAGCTGATATTTTGCAGAGCTGATTTTGACATGGTAAAAGGGTGTTTTTTTACACTACTATTAATTTTTTTTTACCAAAGTATATTAGAGACTTTTCATTAAGACCCTAAAGAATCATATGAACTTGTGGAAAATGGGCATCCGATGACCCCTTTAAGATTTTGTATATGTTACCTTAATTATGAAAACACTGGTTCGTAGTCCAAACTGTTTTACAGTTTACTGCACGTTGTTATTCTTTTGGTTATTTCCCTATAGTGGATAATGAACCAGAAGTCTCGCCTATGAGCTTACTTCTGCCTTGAAGAAAAAGGTGGATACTATTTTAAACAAAAGTCAACATATATTGTGTAGTATACAGCTTGTATTCCTTTCTGAACAAAGTGCTCACATACGGTTTGCACCGCTCATAATCTCATTCATTCTCTCACTGCATGACAACACAACTATGGATTCTGCTTAATGGATCATTTCAATTTCAATTTCAAGCTTCACTCAGCTGATTCATCTGAGGAGCACCGTGAACAAAAGAAGCAATTCTTTAGAAAACAATTGAATTTATTTCACAATCAGTAGCTGGAATGGGTTAAGGGAATGCTTGACTTTTATTAGAACGGTACATCACATGTATGGGGTCATACCACAGAATGATAGCGGCACACGCCCTGTCTCTATCAGCACAATCATTGTGGTCGATATCCCTCCAAAAAAAAAAACCTGCTTGCGTAACGTTCACATATCAGCCTGAAACCCCCTCCACTGGATTAGCATGTCAAAGATGACCTAAATCAATACAAGTGTCCTTTGGGTGTTTAAGGACAATTGTGCATTTCGTCAGTGCAGTAGGACTGTATATTAGAAAGCATTTGGTTATATGAAGATGTATTGATCAGTTAGGTCTGTAATGATTCGTGTAAAATTAAATGTATCGACTGCTGCAGCATCAGGACAGAATGCAGTGTGGCGACAAGCTTTGAACTGCACTCTTTTCCCAAAAGCCTAATAGGATTGAAAGTCATGCCCTGCACTGCATACTAAAAACAGAACAGCTGACTGTCGCACTGTCTGGTACTGTCGAGCAGTGATGTTAAACAATTATTTTGTTAGGATAAATGTTTGAGGTTGGTAAGATATTGTTTTTGAAAGAATTGAATACTTTTATTCAGCAAGGATGCATTACATTGTTCAAAAGGATGCATTAAATAGACCACAGTTACAAAATATTTATATTTTAAATAAATGCTGTTCTTTTGAACCTTCAATTCATCAAAGAATCCATATAGATATGGCACTCATGTGACACTGAAGAGTGGCGAAAATTCTAAAAGCTTTTCAAAAATGTAGCATATATTAAAATTAGTGGTGGGCCGTTATCGGCGTTAACGTGCTGCATTAACGTGAGACTCTTATCGGGCGATAAAAAAAATATCGCCGTTAATCTATTCTCAAAGTTGGGTTGGGAGCTGGGTCTAAAATACGCAAGATATGATGACTTTCACCTTGATATTTTAGCGCGGATGACGTATACCTAGTCGAATTGCACTGTAGGGGGCGAGAACGAGTCTTCAACTTCTGTGAAATTACCACATCAAATGAGACGTGCAAACATGGTTGCAGCTATGAAACCGCTTCAGGGCAGGTGCGTTGCTAGACCCTTTTTACTGGGGCACGTGCCACAGTGAAAATCTGTTGTGCCCCAGTAAAATCTCAAGTTTGAGTTATAATTTACTTTGATAATCCCGAAATAAAGACATTAAACTATATACAACAACTGAATTGACGCTTCTAAAAGCAACGCAGTTTAATGGAAGACTATGCACGCAGAAATCCATGCCCGTGCGCGTCTGTGTATTTAACGGCAACGCGCACGTCGTGCAGCCTTTTGCGCAGAAGTACTTGGTTACACAAGTTTGTATAGGTAATTATGTTCTAAATGCAATTGTCAAGCAGTTTGTGATGCATTTTGGAAACAGGAGATGAGCGCCTGATCTAATGCGCCACCTGGCCCGTTCTCGAAGACTTACTTTTAGTCATTATTTGGGTAGCACACATATTCTGAATGCCTTCAGCAGAATTCAAATTAGCCATTTTAATCTAGATTAATTCCAAGATTTAATCTAGATTAATCTAGATTTTAAAAAATTATCTATGCCCACCCCTAATTAAAATATAAAGTTATTTCAAATTGTAATAATATTTTACAATATTGATTTTTACTCTATTTTTTATTTTAAATGCAGCCTTGGTAAGCATAAGAGATTCAGAGATTCTTTCAAAAATATTAAAATCTTACTGACCCCAATCTTTTGAACAGAACTATATCTCAATATTAAAAATACAGACATACGACTGTGTGACAAGTGAATGTTGCAATCTCAAAGTGTCTAGTTCTGAGTTTTAGCACATTTTTCTCTGAGCGTAAGACTGTGTATGTGTTTATTATAGGAAAAAAAGACTGTGGTTTCCTGCTGTGAGTCATAAATCCCCTTGAATTCACAAAATTAATATCCATATGGTAAACAGTGGAAGAAAAATTGCTAACGTGGGAATCTGCATCATTGTGACGCTGGCATAGTAATCGTACTAATTTGCTCAATAATACTGAGTGTGCTACTGGTGCCCACACAATTCTCAGTGCCAAAAGTGCAAGATATGCCCTAGTTTGCCTTCCCGCCTGCCTTTTTTCCATTCGTTCTGTTCTCTTCTCTCTGTAGTGTTGGCTCTGACTGTAAAATCTTTTGATTCATGTTCATCACAACACGTCTTCCTCTGCACTTTCAGTCTCAGGTTGCCCTGGTTCACATAATGCACACCTCTTCATTTCTGAATCCCTGTGGATGTTTTACTTTTGTTCCTGTAACTCTGACTTCCTTCCTCCTAGGCTGTGACTTAAAAGTAATAGTCCACCCGAAAATAAAAATGTCTGTCATTGTTTACTCATCCTCATGTCATTCAAATCCGAATTACTTGCTTTTTCCATTTTATTCCAGTTGACAGTTGGTTTTCTATGCAATCTCAATGGCTGAAGATGTCAGGTTTTGAATAAAGATGTAACACATCATAAAAGTGAAGTAAAATTCATTTATATAGCAGTTTTCACAATAGTGTTTCAAAATGGCTTTACAGAAATCATGATATTAATGTTTATAATATCTAATATGTGACCTTGGACCACAAAACCAGTCATAAGGGTACATTTTTCGAAATTGAGATTTATACATCAAGTTTTCCGTTGATGTATGGTTTGTTAGGATAGGACAATATTTGGCTAAGATACAACTATTTGAAAATCTAGAATGCGAGGGTGCAAAAAAATCTAAATATTGAGAAAATCGCCTTTAAAGTTGTCCAAATGAAGTTCTTAGAAATGCATATAAAATAAAATATATTTATGGTAGGAAACTTACAAAATATCTTCATGAAAAATGATCTTTACTTTACCCTAATGATCTTCAAAATCGATAATTTTGACCCTTAAAATGTAGTTGGCTATACGACTTTTGTGGTCCAGGGTCACATATCTTAATGCCTTATAATCAAGCAGTTAAGATTTGCTATACAATATATATTCCTTTACATGAGTATACTGAATGTATGAAGGTAATGTAGGATGTAATTTTATGATATTTTATGAATATTATGATTTGCTGTGCAAGAGCAAGTCCTAAGACAGCTTTGTGTAAGAAACAGACAAAAATGTGTTATTTACTGATAATTTTCCCCTCCAGTGAGCTGTTAACCACTGTGACACCAATTGAGTGAGAACTTCTGAGTCTTAACTTACTCAGTCTGACTCATGAGTGAATCTAAAGAAATCAAGGTTTCTGAGGAAAATGGTCCAGGATTTTTCTTAATATAATGGACTAAAATGGTGGCCAGTGGGTTGAAGGTCCAAATTGCAGTTTCAATACAGCTTCAAAGGGCTCAACTCGATCCCAAGCAAGAAACAGGAGTTTTATCAAGAGAAACAATCAGTCATTTTATAAAAAAAATTGCACATTTGCTTTGTAAACACTGGTCGGTACTTCCACATATGTGACTACGTAATGCTGGAAGTCGAGTTAGTGCAAGATTGTCGTTAAAAATATATTTTTATTTTTTCTAAGAAAATGTCCGATCCGTTCGCTAGATAAGACCCTTATTCCTTGGCTGGGATCATGTAGAGCTCTTTGAAGCTGCATTAAAACTGCAGTATGGACCTTCAACCTGTTGGCCACCATTGAAGTCCACTATGGAGAAAAATCCTGGAATGTTTTCCTCAAAAACCTTCATTTCTTTTCGACTGAAGAAAGAAAGACATGGACATCTTGGATGACATAGGGTGACTAACCTATTCTGGAAGTGAAATATGAAAAAAAAATATGCTAAACATATTTATTATTTTAATGGTCAATTATTGTTTTGTATAAAATGCCATGGTAGCATCAAATTATACATACATGCATGTCACTAAAGTAATGTTTTTTTTAAAGAAGTCTCTTCTGCTCACTGATAACATGATCACATGGGGTGAGTAACTTATTCTGGAAGTGAAAAAGAACCTTTAAAAAGATCTGACTCAAAAGCCATTCACAAATCAGATATTGCTATTTCTCCAATTAACTCTTATGAATGTGGCAAGATTCAGGTATCATATACCCTTTATTCCAAGTCATCTGAAGTTGTATATGATATGAAATATGTCTGTAATGCTTTTGCATCCTTTTAGAAGTTCAAAAGCCCTCTTTTGTGTTCTACAGAAGAAAAAAGTTGTACAGGTTTGGAATGACATGAGGGTGAGTGAATGATGACAGATATCTTGTTTGGCTAAATTATCCTTTAACATTTTACATTTCCTATATCTCAGTGTCTGTATCTTTTGATTTGACTCCCACTATCCTTCATGCTGCCTTTCGCGATTTCTATTTCACTCTTTCATTATGTATTTCAGCTTCACCTTCTTACCAACCCTCGCCTTTCTTCCATTCCTTTCCCTTTTTCATTTTCTTCCTTCCCTTGCAATTTCACCTTACTATTCTGGTGTCAGTGTTGTGCCTGAACGAGTTCATTGAACGATCGTTCATGAACTCGTTCATAATTTGGGTGAACGTGAACTGAACGTGCTGTATATCTGCCTGATGAACGTGAACGTGAACGCGCTCATTCTGGCGTTTATGAACGTCGTTCTCTCGTAGTTCAATTTTGTTCTAGAGAGTGCCAGATTTCCATGGAGCCAGGCAAAATCCCGGCTATAACCACGGACTGTACAATATCTACGCTACAACCGCTACAACACAATCTAAAACGGGCCTTATTATATAGGGAGAAAGACGGCAACAGCAGCCACCACAGAGTCGCACCGCGCATGCGTCATCAAATTGCGAAGAATGAATGGAGGCAAAATCCGATGAAGGTAGCGGGTACTACTTTATGAATGAAACGTCATATGTCCACCGAAAATAATTTTTTAATTTCTTTCTTAATTCGTCATTAAAAAACATTCAAGCAGCACGTTCTTCCTCATGTTTCTGAGAATATACTGTAGGGTGAAAGTAAATGTTTGCTAATATTATAATATTTTATTACTTCCCTTGCAAAACAGGTAATAAAATGTTACACTAGCGTTCAAATGTTTAAGACTTGTCTTTAAAGAAGTTTCTTATGCTCATCAAGGCTGTTTTTATTTGATTAAAAATACAGAAAAAAAGTAATATTGCATGTTTTTACAAATAAAATAATGTTGTTGTTTTTTTTTTAACATACTTTAAAATAGAATTTATTCCTGGGATGAAAAGCTGATTTTTGTTTATCAGCTGTTACTCCAGTCTTAAGTGTCACATGATTCTTCAGAAATCATTCTAATATGCTGATTTATTATTAGAATGATCAATGATAGATAACCGATTGTGCTGCCAAATATTTTTTTGCAACCTGTGATTTTTTTTCCAGGATTCTTTTATCAATAGCAAGTTTAAAAAGTACAGTGTTTGTTAGAAAATATTTATATATTAAATAATCTAAATGATTTATTATTAACTTTTAATAAACTTTTAATTATTAACTTAATACATCCTTAGTAAATAAAAGTATTAATTTCTTAAAAAAAAAAAAGAAACAATAAAAATTTACTGACCCCATACTTTTGAATGGTGGTGTATATTATAAAAATAAAATAATAAATAACCAGTCCAACAAAATAGAGCTTATTCAAGCAGCACGTTCTTCCTCATGTTTCTGAGAATATACTGTAGGGTGAAAGCTGCAGCTGGATACGAGTGTGGACTGAATGAGGGGCAACAACTGGAAAATGCCAGTATTCTTAGGGTAACAGCTTGCAGCAACATACTTGAAAAAGTAAAAGAACTATGAACTAGTTCATTTTGGAACCTGCGAACTTAGTTCAAAAAATTTGAATTATGAACTATGAACTGAACTAGTTCATTTTAAAATGTGTGAACTGAACTTTGAACTAGTTCACGTAGAAAAAGAACTTTCCCAACACTGTCTGGTGTCCCCTTTTATAGTTTCACATTTCCCTCTTTCCCTATCTCCCAGTTTCCTTTCCAATCTCTCCGCACACATCGCATTCATCCCGTCTCTATGATTGATTTCAATTGGACAGCGTGATCTAACGGCGACTGCAGATCACATCATTTTTATCCCCGTCTTCTTCAGTCGCCGTACCACAACCTCCCCCTTCTCAATGTGATTTCTGTGCTGCTCTCAGTTCAGTTACTTGAGCTGCAAACTGCCTCAGTCAGCACATAATCTCTAGAGATAGTGGAAAAAAAGTAGGGGGGCGAGAGATAAAGGAAGAGAGACAGCGATTGTGACTCGAGGAGGTGGAGAACTAACAGAGAAATCCCATGTTTCCCTGCAGATGTGACCACACAGGTGTCATTTATTTTGTAAAATAGGAACCAATATCAAAAGAATGAAATTAAAAATTCCTGTTTAAGATCATTACGATTTTTTGCACTGTGACAATTTTTTTATGATAATTCAGCATATTTTATCCTAATTCTTAAGCAAAGTCAAAAAAATAAAAATAAAAAATATGTTAAACATAATATTTATTATTTAAATGGTCAATTATTGTTTTGTATAAAATGTCATGGTAGCATCTGTTGCATTGCGACAGTGGGGTTTTGCATAGTTAAACTAAAGTCTACAGAATTAAACATACATTAATGTCACTAAAGTATTTAGTTAACAATTAAAAAAATTATAATTATTATTTTAGTCCAAATTAAGATGTAAATGTACTTAGAATGTCTACACCAGCAGCACATCAAAACTTGCTTACATTATATTAAATGCTACTACAGTAGCCACTTTTTCACTTTAATTCAATTTTTTCAACAGTAAGATTTTTAATGTTTTTGTAAATTAGTCTTTCCTGCTTTTACTATTTAAAATAACTGTTTTCCATTTGAATATATTTTAAAATGTAATTTATTTCTGTGACTTTAAAGCTGAATTTTTAGGACCATTACTCCAGTCACATGTTCAGAAATCACTCTAATATTCTGATTTGCTGCTCAAAAACATGTATTATTATTATTATTATTCTAATTATTATGTTGAAAACATCTGAAATAGAAATCTTTTGTAACATTATAAATGTCTTTATCATAACTTTTGATCAATTTAAAGCATCCTTGCTTAATAAAAGTATTGATCACAGGAATAAATAATATTTAAAAAATATTCAAATAGAAAACAGTTATTTTAAATAGTAAAAATATTTTAAAATTTTACTGTTTTTGCTGTACTTCGGATAAAATAAATGCAGGCTTGGTGAGCAGAATAGACTTCTTTAAAAAGCATTAAAAATCTTACTGTTCAAAAACTTTTGACTGGTAGTGTATGTATATTTTTTGCAATTCAAAACCATATTAATTTATACTAGTATAAATATAAATATATGAATATTTTTATTTTACTGCTGCTTAAGTGCAGTCACATTGCGAGGAGACTGTGACGAAAAATTGAGTAATGTAAATTATAAAAATAAATAAATAATTGGGAAAATGTAGAAAATAATATTGTGCTTAATTGTCACAAAATTAATGTCACATTGCAAGCCTTCAATAATAAATTGCTTGATATTTTACTAGTGCAAAAAAAATAAATCTTGTTTTTTTTATTTTTGGGTGAAACTGGAGTGTACATGTCATTCACCAGATTGCACCACATCACATTTCAAGACAAATGCACAATACAGAACCCATTTTAATCAGCAACAAAAAAGCAATATTCACAAGAGACGTCAGGAGAGAGAGTGCAAGCGCAATTCAGGAGAGCGAGAATATGGATTGTACTGTCAGTGTTTTCACTCATTGCCTGTTTTTTCCTCTTTACCCTGTTTTTTTCTCTATTACTCTTGTCTACGCCCTGTTTCGTCGCTCTTCTTTGAGAAGAGAGAACACTACTGCAGAGATGATTATTTTCTGAAGAGGGGGTTTGGCAGGGGGATAAGAACTACAGATTGCTGTGGTTGCTCAGACAAATAGCCTACAAGTTGTTTATTTTCAGCCTGTTACTAAAACCTGCTGTAATCACAAAGGCTTGCCCCAGTGTGATGCTCATTACAATTCCGTGCCAAGCAGCTCCTCTCCTCTGTTTCCATCTCTCCCACTGCCTGTCTGTATCCCTCCTTCTTTCCTTCTATACACCCCAGCTCCTCTGTGTTAGAATATTCTATTCCTTCCACGTTTACTGTTGATCGCCGCTCCATTCACTGTTGAACATGCTGAAAAATTTTGGACACCATAAGTGGTCTCCCCCGCTGGTCTGAAAAGATTTTGTCCAGTCCAATAGATAAAGGATGCAGTTGACTCTCCTAACAACAGCTAACAGCGCACAAAAATGCTTGTACCATCAATACGTGCACAGCATCTGTCAGGTTTTGTTATCTTTGTGAGGACCAAATGTGTCCAAACTACATACTGGGGATCTATCTTGTAATACCTACAGGGAAAATGATGGGGACAAAATAATGTCCAAATTTCACAAATTGTTACAAAAACAACGACCAAAATAGTATTTGTTTTGTAAAACATACTCCAACAATCTGTTCTATTTATAATTTTGGCCCTCTTCAAAAATGCATAACATTATTGTGATATCTTCCTCTTGATAATTAGATATTAAAACGTTTACATACACCTTGCAGAATCTGCAAAAAGGTTAATTATTTTACCAAAATAAAAGGGATCATACTAAATGCATGTTACTTTTTATTTAGTACTGACCTGAATAAGATATTTCACATAAAAGACATTTACACATAGTCCACAAGAGAAAATATTAGTTGCATTTATAAAAATGACCCCGTTCAAAAGTTTACATACGCTTGATTCTTAATACCGTGTTGTTACCTGAATGATCCACAGCTTTGTTTTTTTGTTGGTTTGTTTAGTGATAGTTGTTCACGAGTCCCTTTTTTGTCCTGAATAGTTAAACTGCCTGCTGTTATTCAGAAAAATTCTTCAGGTCCCACAAATTCTTTGTTTTTTTCAGCATTTTTGTGTGTTTGAACCCTTTCCCCTTTCCGACTGTTTGATTTTGAGATGCATTTTTTCACACAGAGGACAACTGAAGGACTCATATGCAACTATTACAGAAGGTTCAAACGCTCACCGATGCTTCAGAAGGAAACATGACATTAGGATTAGGAACCAGGGCTGTAAACTTTTTGAACCTGAAGATCAGGGTAAATTTAACTGATTTTGTCCTCTGGAAAAATGTAAGTATCTTTTGTATGTTCTGAAGAGCAGTGCTACGTGAAAAAATATAGTTTTAATGTATTGTTTTTCCTTCTAAAACTTCAGTTAGTGTTTGAACCTTCTGTAATAGTTGCATATGAGTCCCATAGTTGACCTCATTGTAAAAAGATGGATCTCAAAATCATAGTCATTGTTGGAAAGGGTTAAAATACACAAAAATGAGGGACTTGAAGGATTTTTCTGAAGAACAGCAGGCAGTTTAACTGTTCAGGACAAACAAGGGACTCATAAACAACTATCACAAACAAACAAACAAACAAACAAAACACAGCTGTGGATCATTCAGGTAACAAAACAGAATTAGAAACCAAGCGTATGTAAATGTTCGAACTAGGTAACTATTAATTTCTCTTGTGGACTAGTAAACGTCTTTTATGTGAAATATCTTATTTAGGTCCGTACTAAATAAAAAAATAACATGCATTTTGTATGATCCCTCTGATTTTGGTCAAATAATTAACATTTTTGCAAATTCAGCAAGGTGTATGTAAACTTTTGACCTCAACTGTAGGTTCTTAAATATAATAAGATATGTGACATTTAAAGGACATGATTTGTCATATACATGCAGTAGGCATACAACCTCAATTTTCTCAAAATCGCTCTGGGGTCCAACTGGGATATGATTCTGCATGGTGATAGAATCTTGCAAGACAACAGCTGGCTAATTCAGTGGCTCAGTTAGCATAACGGCTAAAATTGCTTGTACAGCACTTTTATTAAAGGATTAGTTCACTTCCAGAATAAAAAGAACTCACAATAGTTTACTCACACCCATGTCATCCAAGAGGTTCATGTCTTTCTGTCTTCAGCTGCAAAGAAATTAAGGTTTTTGAGGAAAACATTACAGTATTTTTCTCCATATATTGGACTTTAATAGGGATCAACGGGTTGAAGGTCCAAATTGCAGTTGGGCTGGGATTATGTAAAGCCCTTTGAAGCTGCATTGAAACTGCAATTTGGACCTTCAAACCGTTGATCCCCATTGAAGTCCACTATATGAAGAAAAGTACTGGAATGTTTTCCTCAAAAACCTTAATTTCTTTTCAACTGATGAAAGAAAGACATGAACATCTTGGATGACATGGGGGTGAATAAATTATCAGGAAATTTTTATTCTGGAAGTGACCTAATAAACGTCAATGAGAGGCCCCCACTATGATTTATTCTAATAGACAGGTAACATGGAAATGAGACTGCTTCTTGACTTTATTCTGTTCGTATTACTCACATGGTGGATATTATAAGCCATCAAGATGAACTTCTTATCAGCTGAAACCTGGAACCTCATGGACTTCAGATCCTAAAATGGAAACCAAAAAAGAACACCTATTAGCTTAAAACAATGGGTTCAAAACAAGTTAAGTTCTATCAAACGCATCTATAGCATGCTGTCAGTTAATGTACTAGCATATGTAAGTCATTAAATCTCATATTATATGGTGCCTATATATATGCATTTGTCTTTACGCCCTATACTTCTATTATTATATTACTTTATACATTTGAGGCTTCTATGTTTTGTGTTTAACATTTATCTTGGGCAAATGCCACACTCCATATACTTCTATTGTGAGTGTAATAATACAAACACATTCTTTTAATTTCAGAAACATCTGTGAAAACGAACAACATTCCACAAAGCTCAACTTTTATTCTCCCCTCTAAAAACCCATTAGCAGCAAACCATGAATGCATGAAGTGCACTGTGGGTAGGAAATGTTCGGGTATAAAGCCAATGTGACAAGTCTAACTGTCACGGATTGGCCAGGCTCTAACACCAGCCACACCCAGCGATCACAATCACCAGAATACTGAATACTGATTAGCACCACCTGCACCCAATCACCTCACAGCCTATTTAAGCACACACCGCAGTTCAACCATTGTCCGGGCACGTTAACTCTACACGGACTCATTGTGTCTCTCGCCTTCGAAGCCACAATCTATATTTACCTGAAAGTACTTACCTGTCTCTCTTGTGTTCTAGTCTTGTGCTCCCTGTGTCTCCAGTCCAGTCTGCGGTGTGTGTCCATCCTAGTCTCGTCCCGATCCATCTCCTGCAAAAGAAATAACGGATTAATTATCTGCTGTACTGCTATTCTCTCTACACCGTGCTTCCGATACTCACCTCTCTGGATCAGCCCTTATCCTCACTGTTTCTGCTCTGCTGCAAATAATAAACATCTTGAATTGTACTTACCTGTCCCGTGTGTCTGTGTGCATAACAGATGCCCGGACCTAAACAACAGACAGCATGAGCACAACGGATCCATTCCAAGAGTTGGTAGATTCTCTCATGAGGGCTCTCCAGCGATCTCAAGTCACAACCACACCCGTCACCACTACCGGACCGTCACCATCACTGAGCACTTCTTCTACGGTACCTTCCAGTCCCATGGCCAGACCGGCGCCCTACTCTGGCCGGGCGGATGAGTGCAATGGATTTCTGCTTCAATGTTCGCTGGTATTTGCTATGCAACCCATGTTATATCCCACCGATCAATCCAAAATCGCTTTCATTATTTCATTATTAACAGGAAACGCTCTACAGTGGGCAGACACTTTATGGCATCAGAATGGACCAGCCACACGATCCATCCAAGCTTTCATCGCTCACTTTAAGGAGGTTTTTGGTCAGTCTGACAGCGATATAACAGCAGGAGACCAGTTATACCATCTCAAACAAGGTACTATGTCCATACAAGAATATTCACTGAAATTCAGAACCCTTGCAGCCGCCAGTGGATGGAACGAACGGTCTCTCATCACTACATATCGGCTGGGTTTAGAACCGAAACTACGCATGCAACTAGCTGCTTTCGATGATCGAGAGGGATTGGAGAAATTTATACAGTTATCCATCAGATGTGCTGACCGAATGAATGCTTATGGACCAGACATTACCGTTGCCACGCCTGCACTCATCCGTCCGTCAGAGAAAGTGATTCCTCCAGAACCAGCTCCAGAACCCATGATCTTAGAGTCCGGAAAATTATCAGCTGCTGAGCGGCAGAGGAGGTTGACCCGGGGTCTCTGCCTATACTGTGGAGCCAGTGGACACCTACGATTGAACTGTCCTTCCAGGCCAACAGTTACCCGGGTGAGTGTATTGCAAACGGAAGTTGAGAATTTACACCCTCTGACCACCAATGTGCAACTGTTTACTGCCTCCTTTTCTGTGTCTGCCACAGCCCTCCTCGACTCCGGGTCAGCCGGCAATTTCATCTCGGGGTCCCTCTGCCGCCAGCTCAAGCTACGCACTCGTCCCACGACAACCAAGTACAAAATACACTCTATAACAGGAGAATCATTATCCCGCAAACAAGTACAACGGAAAACAGAAGAAATTCACCTTCAAATTGGCATACTTCATAGAGAGAAGATCCAGCTACTGGTTCTGGAGGAAGCCACCATCGACATCATTCTAGGGCGCCCGTGGCTGGTGAAGCATGATCCCATCCTCTCTTGGGGCTCAGGTGAAGTATTGCAATGGGGTGAAAACTGTTTCAAAACATGCTGTCTAGAAGTTCCACGTCCTGTCAAGAAATCCATCCCTGTGTATATCACGTCAGTCGAAAGTCCTTCAGCCCATCTATCTGTCAAGATTCCAGATATCTATTCACAATTCAGCGATGTCTTTTGCCCCAAGAGAGCTTCCCAGCTACCTCCTCATCGGCCATGGGACTGTGCTATTGACCTGGTTCCCGATGCACCGTTACCTAGAGGAAAGATCTACCCGCTGTCGCTTCCCGAGACCAAAGCCATGGAGGAGTACATCAAGGAGGCACTCGATCAGGGGTACATCCGGCCATCCACTTCTCCAGCAGCATCTAGTTTTTTCTTTGTTTCCAAAAAGGATGGAGGTTTACGACCATGTATTGATTACAGAGCTCTCAATAAGTACACCGTCAAGTTTAAATATCCCCTTCCTCTCGTCCCAGCGGCTCTGGAACAACTCCGATCAGCGCGCATCTTTACTAAGTTGGACCTCCGCAGCGCCTACAATCTGGTAAGGATACGAGAGGGGGATGAGTGGAAGACTGCATTTGTGACCCCTACCGGCCATTACGAATATTTGGTTATGAGCTACGGTTTAGTAAACGCCCCCTCCGTATTCCAAAACTTCATGCATGAAGTGCTCCGGGAATTCCTCCATCGGTCAGTCATAGTGTACATAGATGATATCTTGATCTATTCCCGGAGCGAGGCCGAACATCGCCACCACGTTGCGGAGGTCCTTCAACGACTGCGGGAACATCATCTCTACTTGAAAGCTGAGAAGTGTTCATTCCATCAACCCTCTGTACAATTCCTCGGATACATCATCGATCATCACGGAGTTCGCATGGACGAGGGGAAGGTGGATGCAGTTGTCTCCTGGCCAGAACCCAAAACCGTAAAAGAATTACAGAGATTCCTGGGATTTGCAAATTTCTATCGCCGATTCATCAAGAACTACAGTCAGATTACCAGTACACTCACCAATCTCCTCAAAGGTCATCCTCGAAGTCTAGTCTGGACCACCGAAGCATCTACCGCCTTCAATAAACTAAAGCAAGCCTTCACTCAAGCTCCACTTCTCACTCATCCGGACCCCGATCTCCCTTTCGTCGTTGAAGTGGATGCCTCTACCACCGGAGTCGGAGCTGTTTTATCTCAGCATCACGGTACCCCTGCACGCCTCCTTCCATGTGCTTACTTCTCGAGGAAGCTCAGCCCGGCTGAGAAAAATTATGACATCGGAAACCGAGAACTATTGGCCATCAAGCTCGCCTTAGAGGAGTGGCGACATTGGCTGGAGGGAGCTCAACACCCCTTTCAAGTCCTCACCGACCATAAAAACTTACAATACCTCCGTGATGCCAAGAGATTATGTCCTCGTCAGGCCAGGTGGGCCCTCTTTTTCACCAGATTTCAATTCACCATTTCATATCGCCCCGGATCCAAAAATGCACGTGCTGATGCCCTATCCCGTCTCTTCGAACCTGAGGAAACCACGGACACTCCTACGAACATCATTCCCTCCAAGATCATTGTCAGTCCCATAGAATGGACCTCCCCTCCAGCAGTTGCCACTCCTGAACCCAGGACTCAGCCGGGCTGCCCTCCAGGACGCAGATACATTCCACGATCACAGCGGGTAGATCTCATCCATACCACTCACACCTCTCTAGGTACCGGTCATCCAGGGGCCAACAACACTCTCTCGCTGTTGTCCGATCGTTTCTGGTGGCCCAATATGGCAAGGGATGTGAGGAGGTATGTGTTGGGATGCAAGGAATGCGCCATGGCCAAGAGTCCTCGTCACCTCCCTGCAGGGAAACTCCATCCCTTGCCAGTCCCGAACCGTCCCTGGTCACACCTAGGAGTGGATTTCATGACCGATCTTCCACCCTCTGATGGAAATACCTGCATCTTGGTCATCGTCGACCGCTTCTCCAAGTCTTGTCGCCTGATTCCATTGAAGGGTCTCCCTACCGCATTTGAGACAGCCGAATGTCTATTCAACCAGGTGTTCAGGTACTACGGAATCCCTGAAGATATCGTTTCCGACAGAGGTCCACAATTCATATCCCGTGTATGGAAGGCCTTCTTCCGACTCCTAGGTGTGACCGTAAGCCTCTCGTCCGGATATCATCCGCAAACTAACGGACAAACCGAGAGGAAAATCCAGGAGGTGGGACGGTTCCTTCGGACATTTTGTCACGGTCACCAGAACTCCTGGAGCCAGTTTCTGGGCTGGGCAGAGTACGCCCAGAACTCCCTGCGGCAACCGTCCACGGGACTTACACCCTTCCAGTGTGTGTTAGGATATCAGCCACCACTGTTCCCGTGGGACGGAGAACCCTCAGACGTACCCGCAGTGGACCACTGGTTCCGGGAGAGCGAGAGAGTCTGGGACAATGCCCATCACCATCTTCAGAGGGCAGTGCGCAGAGCTAAAACCATCGCGGATCGTCGGAGGATTCCAGGTCCTACCTTCACTCCAGGTCAAAAAGTCTGGCTCTCCACCAGGGACATCCGCCTGCGCCTGCCCTCCAGGAAACTCAGTCCCAGATTTGTTGGTCCCTTTACCATCCTGGAACAGGTCAACCCAGTCACATACAAATTACAACTGCCACCTCAGTATAGGATTCACCCAACCTTTCATGTTTCACTTCTCAAACCCTGTCACGATCCTCTGCTTCCCTCCACAGAGCCTGGCCAAGAAGAACCCCCTCCCGAGATGGCAGTAGAAGAAGGCACCATCTATTCGGTCAAGGAGATCCTGATGTCCCGGCGTCGTGGTGGTCGTCTCGAATACCTAGTTGATTGGGAAGGATATGGACCAGAAGAAAGATCATGGGTACCTCGTGATGACATCCTAGATCCCACGCTCATTGATGAATTCCATGCTACTCACCCTAACCATCCTGCACCTCGAGGAAGGGGTAGACCACCTCGACGCCGGAGAGTTCGGCCCCCAGGAGAGGGCCGTGGGGAGGGGGGTAGTGTCACGGATTGGCCAGGCTCTAACACCAGCCACACCCAGCGATCACAATCACCAGAATACTGATTAGCACCACCTGCACCCAATCACCTCACAGCCTATTTAAGCACACACCGCAGTTCAACCATTGTCCGGGCACGTTAACTCTACACGGACTCATTGTGTCTCTCGCCTTCGAAGCCACAATCTATATTTACCTGAAAGTACTTACCTGTCTCTCTTGTGTTCTAGTCTTGTGCTCCCTGTGTCTCCAGTCCAGTCTGCGGTGTGTGTCCATCCTAGTCTCGTCCCGATCCATCTCCTGCAAAAGAAATAACGGATTAATTATCTGCTGTACTGCTATTCTCTCTACACCGTGCTTCCGATACTCACCTCTCTGGATCAGCCCTTATCCTCACTGTTTCTGCTCTGCTGCAAATAATAAACATCTTGAATTGTACTTACCTGTCCCGTGTGTCTGTGTGCATAACACTAACAGTGTTGACAGTGTAAGGAGGAGAAGCATCTGGCATCTCAACAACATTTCGTTGAGCATCTGACCCATATATGTTTCTCAGTGTCACCCAGCCACAGCGTTCAAAGGGTGGCCCTGCTGAAACAGTCTCTTTGAAGATGCATGCTACGGGATCAACTGGGGAGAAGCACAGAAAATGGGAATAAAAGACCAAGCATTAACTGTCGAGCCTCTAAAGCTGAGCTCTAAAGCTCTTTGCTCATTTTTTCAGCATTCTGATTCTTTCTCCAAAGACGCTTAGCCTCCCAGTCCACAGCCTTTCTCTTTCTATGGAGTGACCCATTTGTTAGGTTCCATGAGAATGGAGCTAATGGAGTTGTACGTCTTGTCCAGCTCACATGCCTCAAGGGGGTTGTAATTCTCCAGAGAGCTGTTTTACGCTGGTGGTTTGGGATGAGGAGAAAACTGTATGTGTGCGATTGCATGGCTTTTATTTACTATGTTGCTGTTTTTTATGTGAGTGCATGCATGTGTAAGTATACACCCACCAGGGTGCTGTTGTCCAATAGCGTGGTGGTAAGATTGGTGCTGAGATTGTGGATTAAAACGTGACCCTCCCGTGTGCAGAGTGACACTTCGTTCTCTGTAAAACACAAAGATCAACATTCAGTCCTACACTCAACCTAGACTGCTTCCTAATTTGCATATTTCGCATATGCACTAAGAGTATGTACTTCACTAGTGAGGAGAAAGTACACTACCCTATTGTTAAAGGGATAGTTCACCTAAAAATGAAAATTCTGTCATTAATTACTCACCCTCATGTCGTTCCAAACCCGTAAGACCTTAGTTCATCTTCGAAATACAAATTAAGATATTTTTGATGAAATCCAAGAGCTTTCTGACCCTGCATAGATGATTTTTTGTGTTTTTGCATTGTAGCAAACATTTTAATAGGATGACGAATACGAAAAATTTTTTGGGACTTTATAACATTACGGTTGAACCACTGATGTCACATGGACTTTTAGCAATGTTCTAACTACCTTTCTGGGCCTTGAACCTGGTAGCTGCGTTGCTGTCTAAGCAGGGTCAGAAAGCTCTCAGATTTAATTTAAAATACCTTTATTTGTGTTCCAAAGATGAACGAAGGTCTTATGAGTTTGGACCAACATGAGGTAGAGTAATTAATGACAGAATATTTATTTTTGGGTGAACTATACCTTTAAAGAAAGGTGTTGTGGGCAATACTAGTCCAAAAACTTTCCTGGATGCACACTTTAAATTTGAAGTTTACACCGTTCAGGTACCTCAAGTATAATATTATCAATATATTAGAATTTGGGATAGTAGTAACCCAAATCTTGCATGCTATATGTGACCCTGGACCACAAAACCAGCCATAAGAGTCATTTTTTGAAACTGAGATTTATACGTCATCTGAAAACTGAATAAATAAGTTTTCCATTGATGTATGGTTTGTTAGGACAGGACAATATTTGTCCGAGGTAAAAAATTAAAATCTGAAATCTGAGTGTGCAAACAAAATCACCTTTAAAGTTGTCCAAATTAAGTTCTTAGCAATGCATATTACTAATCAAAAATTAAGTGTTGATATATTTACGGTAGGAAATTTACAAAATGTCTTCATGGAATATAATCTTTACTTATTATCTTAATGATTTTTGGCACAAAAGAAAAAATTATAATTTGACCCATACAATGTATTGTTGGCTATTGCTACAAATATGCCTGCGCTACTTAAGAGAGGTTTGTGGTCCAGGGTCGCATATAATAAAAACTAAATGTGAATTGAAATGCAGCCTGAATGAATGCTATAAATCGAACAGTTTAACCATTAGCAGAAAAACACATTGGTCTCCACTTGCATTTTAAGACGATGATTTGTTGCGCTCCAGGAGCCCTAAATGTCCATGAGGATTGAATCAATGAGCTTAAACCATTCCCTTAAACACAGTTTGTACAATATGAGTTTTCACCATTTAGCCACGTCGCACATGGGTCATGAACTCTAAAATCCTCGCTCTCCAGGTTCTCCAGAGTGAGACGAGACAGCTGCAGGAGGTGAGACTCGTCTGAAATAGAAGATGAGGCAGTCAGTTAAGGACAACAATAACTCCTGAGGAAAAACAGTGTCTGTGGCAAGAATGCACAGGATTGTTTAACAAAACCAAAATATCGATGCAAAAGCAGTAGGCTGCAAAAGACAACAATAAAAATCCACAAACTCAATTAAATTGTTGAAAGTGGTTCCACCTGTTGACCTTTTTCTTGACATCCTTAAAGGGTTTAGTTCATCCAACAATGAAAATAAGACCATAATTTACTCAGCACCCAGGCATCCTAGGTGTATATGACTTCCTTCTTTCAGATGAATGCAATCAGAGTTATAATAAAAATTATCCTGGCACTTCCAAGCTTTGGAATGGCGTGGGTGGGTGTTTCTCTTCAACAGTCCAAAACAAGTCCAATAAAGTGCATCCATCCATAATAAAAAGTGCCTCACATGGCTCCAGAGGGTGAGTAAAGGCCTCCTGTAGTGAATCAATGTGTTTGTGTAAGAAAAATATCCATATTTAAAACTTAATAATCACTTTAATCTAGCTTGCGCCAACACAGAAGCTGTTCCAAGTGGATGACGTAGGACGTATGCGTTGCGCATGCGCCGATGAGTCTCACAAAAACTAAAGTTTGTTTACAGGAGCAAAGGAAGCAAAGTTTTCTTACTTTAGCAAAGGAAAACCAGTCTCCTCTTTGCTTATATGGAAATCCTCTGAAATTTTTCTTTACAAATCCTCGTTTTGTACTTCTAATTCGTGACTATTGTTTTGTTCCCTCCACTGTGCGTCCACATTCGTCACTTCTGAGAGGCGCATGCACAACGCTGACATCCGCAAACTAGATTAAAGTGAATATTATATTTTAAATATGGATATTTTTCTAACACTTATGGATCGATTTGCTACAGGAGGCCTTTATTCAACCCCCCGAAGCAGTGTGAGACACTTTTTATTATGGATGCATGCACTTTATTGGACTTGTTTTGAAATGATGAAGATAATGCGTTTATAAAGCTTGGAAGTGCCAGGATAATTTTATTAATATAACTCTGATTCCATTTGTCTGAAAGAATGAAGTCATAAACACCTAGAATGCCTGGAGAGTGAGTAAATAATGGGCTAATTTTCATTTTTGGGTGAGCTAACCCTTTAATAAATTTTTTATTATATTTCTTATATTTAAATGTAAACCATATACTGCATTTAGCTACAAATAAAGTTAACAGCCTAATGGTTTTATTTACTGTATATGAAGGAAAAAAAAACATATTATTGTTTAATGTTCTGTTATGTTGGGATCTAGAAGAGCTTCTGTTATGCTGGACACTCACAAAGTGCCAAAGGCGGCTAAAACTTGGCCCAGCTCACAACATAACTAAAACTCTTCTATATCCCAACATAACAGCACAAAAAAGCCTCCCTTTCTTCATCATGTTTAAAAACGAATAAAATAATTACTTAATTTGAACCCCAATACTGTCTTCCCTAAAGCATAATGGGGAATAAAACGGCTCTGTAAACCAAAGCAAATAAATTACGTAGGTAGTCGGATTAAGTAGGATTGTTATACAAAGACAAAAATATTTGTTGCACAAACTCATTTTTGAAGCTAAACTGAGCAAGCAGCAAAAAAAAATCCATTCTGAGTGTTTCTTGCTTTGTTTCTGCTTGTCTTTTTGTATTTTTGTTTGAGAATGGATGTCTTATATATGAGCTCTCTGGCGCACACATAAATCCTCTACAATCTGTTGTTTTTCCATTTCTCTTTCTTCACTTATTGTAGCTGATCTCACATTTCTCTTTATCCTTGGTTCCCATGATTCAATTTATATTCATTTACTCCTTCGATCTCTGTCTTACCGGGTGTGAGCAGAAAAATTGAGAGGGTGACCAGAGACATGACCCCCAGGATGACCACCATGGCGATCCCAATTCCTTTCCAATTTCGAGGAGGTCCTCCCGTGCTGCCAAGGTCCTGCTCAAAAAACAAAAGCAACTTCGTTAACTTTTCTCCCCTCGTACACATAGTCTCTGCAGCGCTGAGGGAGAATGTATTAGTGCTGCCTCATTTGCACTGCCTCAGAGCAGGGATTTCATGTGAGACGCGTGTATCAGTGCAGCAACCCTCCAGGGGAGAACGAAAGGACCTCACTCTGACAGAAATCTGTGTCATTTAGAGCGTTCCTTCAGAAAACCAGCAAGAAAAGAATTCCTCGAGTGAAAAATGAGAAGCTAATTGAGTTTTTTTTATTTCTGTCTTAATTTCCACCAAATGGTGCCTCATTTCACCTATAACAGCTTTATGTACATGAAAGTGTTCATGGGGGTGTCATTTGCCGCTATGTGGGGAGCGAGGTTGGTGTTTCAGGACTTGGAAGCACGCAGAGATGCATCCTCGACTGTTTTTCGAAGCTGAATCCACTGCAACAAAGCTGAGCGGATGAGACGAGTGAGAGTTCTCTTATGAAACAGTATATTAGATGTGTTTTCAGCTCCCAGAATGCCTTGGTGACAGCCAAGGTTGAAGTAAAAAGCTATAACAGTGCATCTGACGGGCAGGTTGGGCTGAGACCATCAGTCATAATCAGGAACAATAAACAGCCACTTCAAGGCTAGTGGAAAACCACTACTGGTGGCAGAGAGGGGGGACCATGGAGTAAGTGTTTACTCATTGACTGTCCATAAAACTTAGTCTTCATTATCCCTGTGTCTTATGTTTGTGGTTTCAAAGGGAGAAGCAAAGCCACCGCTTCTCACCTTCCCTCAGGGGTAAAGGTGCATGAGAGATGTGTGTTAGTAGAAGAGGAAGGATAAAACTCATAACTTTACTAGCCGGCATCCTGGCAGACTGCTTAACCTCAGCTGTCTCAGAACAAAAAGAGCACCATGAGAGCAGACTGTCTGCCGTATCTCACCCAAACACCTTCTGACTGGCTGGTAGCTCTGTATACCCTATTAATAGTGTATACAGTAGTCAAGTAAACAAAAGTTGCTTTAGGCCAGTGAGTGTTCATTACTAACAGTGTTGTGTCTATGTTACAAAAATCAGTATCATTCACAGCAAAATGACAAGACCTGAATCATTTCTCAGAATTATAGTAGTTCTATTTATTAGTTGCTAAGAAGTACAGTGGGGAAAATAATTATTATGATTTTGTACGTTTGCCCACTGACAAAGAAATGATCAGTCTATAATTTTAATGGTAGGTTTAATTTAACAGTGAGAGACAGAATAACAACAAACAAAAACAAGCATTTTAATGAATGAAATAAGTATTTTATACCAATCAGCAAGATTTCTGGCTACTAGGTGCTTAACCCTTGTGCGACCTTATGGACATTTTTGTCCATTTCAGTTTTGTTTTTTGTTATAAGTGTGCCTGTGTTAATGCCAGCTGCATAAATGTTGGCTCAGGTGTTTATTTTTGTTGAAATTTTAATATTTCACAATCATTTCCTTCAAAAAATCAATTTTACCCTCCGTACAAAAAATACTCACACTCAGGACCTTAAGGACAAAAATGTCCACATTGAAACCCATTAAAACTGCAAATTTTAACCCAGGGCCATTTGACTATAAAATGATGCAATATTTGCTAATAGGCATTCGTTCTATCGACAAGGCTTCAAATTTTACATTTTTACCATTTTAGATTGTGCCATTAAGGATGTCAGAGTGTGGTTTGCATGTGTTTACTGAAAATTTAATGTGTGTAATTAGTTTGAAAGAAATTATATTGTACTGGCAATCAAAAATCCCACTCCATGTATATGAGTCCCACCCTTGGCAGGGTCATAGGGCCATGTGAAAACTATGAATAAGGTCAAAGAAGGTTAATGAGCTTTGAGGATTTTTCTTTTTCACCCAAACAAACATCTTAATCCTTGATTGCACTTTTTCATTTGTTATTGTTTTTGTACAGAGATGAGGTGAGCTTGAATTTGATGTAGAAGTTCAGAAGCCCTTAAACACATTGTTTTTGTTTTCACCACAAGAAAATGCTGATTGTTTAGTCTGGTAGATTTTATACAAAGTTTGAGTGTTCGCACAGCCAAACCTATACATATTTGGTGCTTGAGGGCTTGGTCATTTCATTGCTTGCAAGATGAAGAGACGTTACTCAGAGGAAGCTCTGGAGATAGTGTTGCCCACTGACAGTGAGCATTATGTAAAGAAACCAGCTTTTAAAGCATTAAAATTCTGAAAATGAATGAATGTTTGGTAATTATGAATAGAAGATAGGGATGCACGATATGAAAAATTCTAACCGATACCGATAGCCGATAATTAAGTCCTTCTTTTGGCCGATGCCGATGCCGATAAACGCGACAAAAGCCGAGAGTCACTGCAGTTTACAGCTGCAGTCACTTCTTTGCTTGCACTCGGAAAGCAGATGAATCTCAGATAAAGCAGACTGATTGATTGATTTACCAGCAAGAGTACTTTATCGGATCGGGTTTCATTTATTTATCGGAGCAATAAAAATGACGTAATTTTTAGCCATATCGGTCGATAATTTATCTGTCCGATAAATATCGTGCATCCCTAATAGATGAGATGCTGAACAACAGTCAGTGAAAGTGGAAAAAATATTAATATATAACATTATTGTTATGGCAGTTTTTTGACATGGACATTTTTGTCCATTATGGACCTAAGTTATTTTTTTTAAATCTGACACTAAATAAAAAACATAAATGCCTCAAAATGAACGTTGTTGTTCTTCACTGACATACCCAAGAAGCTAATAAGCAAAGAAAAAAAATTCTGCTTAGCATTTAGTATATGGAAATTAACTACTATTTTTCATTTTTTCATAAAAAACACCTGTGTCATTATGTAAACAAACCAGCATTTAAAGGGTTACAATTCTGAAAATAATGAATGTTTGGTATCTATGGATAGAACAGATGCTGGTTAAAAAATCGACATCAGTGAAAGTGGAAAAAAATATTAATAAATCATATTTTATGACAGTTTTTGGACATGGACATTTTTGTCCATTTTGCACCTATGTGTAACTTTTTTTTTAACGCAAGGGTTAAAGGGAGTGTTCCTAATCTCAGTTTGTTACCTGCATAAAAGACACCTGTCCACAAAAGCAATCAATCAATCAATCAGATTGCAAACTCTCCACCATTGCCAAGACCAAAAAGCTGTCCACGGATGTCAGGGACAAGATTGTAGACCTACACAAAAGCTGGAATTGGCTTTAAAACCATCGCCAAGCAGCTTGGTGTGAAGGTGAAGCTTGTGCAAATATTCACAAATAAAAAAAATACACAAAATAACTGGCAATCTACCTCGGTCTGGGGCTCCAAAGATCTCACCTCGTTGAGCTTCAATGATCATGAGAACGGTGATGAATCAGCCCAGAACTACACAGGAGGATCTTGTCAGTGATTTCAAGGCAGCTGGGACCATAGTCACAAAAAAAAAAAAAACAATTGGTAACACACTACACCGTGAAGGACTGAAATCCTGGAGCGCCCGCAAGGTCCCCCTGCTCAAGAAAGCACATGTACAGGCCCATCTGAAGTTTGCCAATGAACATCTGAATGATTCAAACAAGAACTGGGTGGAAGTATTGTGGTCAGATGAGACCAAAATCGAGCTCTTTGGCATCAACTCAACTCACCGTGTTTGGAGGAGGAGGAATGCTGCCTATGACCCCAAGAACACCATCCCCACCGTCAAACATGGTGGAAACATTATGCTTTGGGTGTTTTTTCTGCTAAGGGGACAGGACAACTGCACTGCATCAAAGGGACAATGGATGGGGCCATGTACCATCAAATCTTGGGTGAGAACCTCCTTCCCTCATTGAAAATAGGTCGTGGATGCATTCCAGCATGACAATGACCCAAAACACATGGCCAAGGCAACAAAGGAGTGGCTCAAGTAGAAGCACACTAAGGTCCTGGAGTGGCCTAGGTAGTCTCCAGACCTTAATCCCATAGAAAATTTGCAGAGGGAGCTGACGGTTTGAGTTGCCAAAAGTCAGCCTCGAAACCTTAATGACTTGGAGAGGATCAGCAAAGAGGAGTGGGACAAAATCCCTCCTGAGATGTGTGCAAACCTGGTGGCCAACTACAAGAAACATCTTATTTCACTCATTAAAATGCAAATCAATTCACAACTTTTTTGAAATGCGATTTTATGGATTTTTTTTGTTGTTTTTCTGTCTTTCACTGTTAAAATAAACCTACCATTAAAATTATAGACTGATCATTTCTTTTTCAGTGGGTAAATGTACAAAATCAGCAGGGGATCAAGTAATTATTTTTTCCACTGTATAAATGATCAGTCAAACAATAAATCGCATTTAGCTGATTCAGGTTTTTCAGTGAAGTTTTAATGATGTTAATTTAAATGCCTTATAGTGTGTGCACACCAAAAGCAAATTAAATTATTTGCGTGAGTAGATTACATACAAATTCAATGCAAAGACATGAATAGACACAAATGACGCAATTTGGGCAATGTGTCAGCACCAATAGCCTTGTGGGCAGCATGTCGAAATATGGTGCAATTGTGTTTCAGGTGTCCTACATTAGAATACCGTCTTGTGGACCTTTTCAGATCCCGTCTCCCTCTCGGTCCCCACTCGCTTCCTGTCATATTTCCACTTTTCATTAAGGAAAATGCAAACACTGTTTGACGTATCCGGCTGTAACAGAAACTACTTATATTTATTATAAATATGTTATCGTTTTAACATATCTGAATTTTGTATTGTGTTTTTTTTTACATATTTATTCTAATCACTTGTTTATTTTTGTTATCTGTGTCTTGTCACTTGTCATCCTGTCTGTGCACAGGAAGCTTCTGTCACCAAGACAAATTACTTGTGTGTGTGTGTAAGCACACTTGGCAATAAAGCTCTTTCTGATTCTGATTCCTCTGATTCTGAAATAGAGAAGAGCATTATTATGTTTTTATTCACGAACAACATCCTACGAGTAATCTAGAGCGAGTAAGGAGAAGCGAACTCAATACATACAAAGTCAATCCAAAGATGCAAATAGACACAAATTCACACCTGGTGACTCGAATGATGCAAATTTGGCTATGCGATTGCCATGAACTTGCAATATTCATCTCAACTGCATTTTCTGACCAAGTTGAAAAATTTCAGCTCAAGTGGGAAATTCACATGACTCTTTGTCAAGCAAGCCAATCAGCAAAAAGCTTACTGACTTGTAACAGAAAAGGAAAATATTATGTTTTTATTTGTGGAAAAACATCCTGCGAGTAATCTAGAGCAAGTAATGTGATGCATAAAAAGTCAATGGAAAGACACGAATAGAGACAAATTTGCACATGGTGAAGCATTTGCTGTGAGCGTGCGATATCAAGCTGGAAATTCATGTGATGCGTTGTCGTGCAAGCCTATCAGGGAAGAGCTTATGACGAGTTGTGTCAGAAAATGGAAGAGAGCATTATTTACTCAGTAAAAGGCACATGACAGCCCACCTGGTGTTTGCCAAAAGGCACCTGAGGAACTCTTCATGAGAAACAAAAAAATTTAACTCTCTGGCCTGAATGCCAGACGTCATGTCTGGAGTAAACCAGGCACCATTTATCACCACGCCAATACCATCTCTACAGTGAAGCATGGTGGTGGCAGCATTATGCTGTGGGGATGTTTTTAAGTGGCAGGAACTGAGACTAGTCAGAATCGAAGGGAAAGATGGATACAAAAATCTACAGAGACATTCTTAATAAAAACCTGCTCCAGAGTGCTCTGGACCTCAGACTGGGGCGACGGTTCATCAGTCATCAGGACAACGACCCTAAGCAAAATAACAAGGAAGTGGCTACGGGACAACTCTGTGAATGTCCTTGAGTGGCCCAACCAGAGTCCAGACTTGAACCCAATTGAAGATATCTAGAGAGATCAAAATAAGGCTGTAACATAACAAAATGTGAAAAAAAGTGAAGCAGTGTAAATACTAATCTTACTCTTTCAGTCATATACATGATAGAAATCTTAAAGGGGTCATCGGATGCCCATTTTCCACAAGTTCATATGATTCTTTAGGGTCATAATGAAAAGTCTCTAATATGCTTTGGTTAAAAATTCTCAATAGTAGTGTAAAAAAACCTTTTACCATGTCAAAATCAGCTCTGCAAAATATCAGCTCATTTTATTGCATGGGCCCTTTAAATGCAAATGAGCTCTGCTCGCCCCGCCACTCTCTGCTGAGGGATTATAAGCTGTAATGTTTACTTTAGACGCTTTTAGCTGCATTTAGCCGTGTTTATCAACAAAACTTGCCAACAAGCACATTATTAAGAAAGGCCATTTGCAAAGATGCATAAAAAACCCTTATACTCACTTCTGCTGTGGGTGAAGCTGCATCACGAATGATTCACACGAACATAGAGGCATATGTAGATCGGGATTGGCGCTTTCCTTTTAAAAACGAAAGTAATGTTGTCCTCTGCCTCTTAAGCGGCTCAGAAGTCGGGAGTAAATGACTACTGCTATGTTCATTATTACATCCAACAACAGAACACCTCAATCGCTCAATTAGAGTCTTCCCCTGCACCTGAGTCACACAATGGCGATCGTATTCGGACTGTTTCAGCTTGGTGAGGGCGGGTCTAAGGTAAGACGCTCATGTCAATCAACTGTGTTTTGTCACACCTAAAAGATGCTGAGAATGACCTGATTTTAAAAAGGGAATATTGCTTTTAAAGATTAAAAAAATACCACTGGGTTGTGTACACAAACTGCCAACACACATTAATGTTTAAACAACATGTAAAAGTTAGTTTTGCATCCGATGACTCCTTTAAGATTAGTATGCTAGTATGCTATTCCAAAATCAACATTTGCATACCGTGTAATGTATACCATTTCACAAACTGTTTTTTTAGTAGGCCATATTAATTCAGTACACTGTGCAGTATAAGCAGCACACTAGTATTAGAGTATGTTTGGAAAACCTGTTTGGAATGGAAACAATTATTAGAGGCACAAACAGAGCTTTCACAAACTTTAATATTAAAGTGCTGACAATCATTAATATTTTTGAACATATGCAAAAGGAAATTAGCAGGTCTGTTTCTGTGGCCTAAATTCACAGCATCAAACAGTCTAATTAGAGCTTCTGAGTTCTTGGATGCTGTTCATTGTTGTGAAACAAAAAGATAACTTCAAAAGCTTCAGAGGTTGCCAGCATGGATTCTTGCCAGAGGCTCATTATTAATAGATCTTACTGGCTGCTTCACACAATTAAAACAGCTGCTGATAGTGTCTGATAAATCTATCTGTGCTCGTGCAGCAGGAAAGAAAAAAAAAGAACAAAATTGGCTTCTTTTTAGATTGCACAAATCTATAATACTTGCACTTCAGAGTCATTCCCTTACATCAAGAAGATCCACAATCAGCTCAAGGCTGAACTTCCTCATTATGTGAACCAATAATGGTCTTAGATCAGGGTAAAAGATACTGAAAGCTTCACTGGAAAAATCACATTTCTTATTTCTCAATAAAAATACACCGTTCAAAAAGTTTTTTTTATCCAGTAAAGATTGATTAAACTGATAAAGAGTGACCCAATAACTGCATTAAAAAAGACTTTCAAAAATATATCTTAAATTAAACCTATGTTTCTGAACTTGAAAATTGTTTTTCTTGTATTAAACATAAATGTGACACCATTTAGGGAGGTCTAACACAATTTGCAGAGTTGGGTATGAAAAACAAACAAACTGGAAAACAAGATAAAATACTGATTACACTAATGCTGATTTTGCAGTATAAGCTTCTGACCCACTCACACTCCCCCATATAGTTACGGTGGCAGCCACAACAACACAATTAATGAAATTTGTTCACACTGTTGAGTACAAGACTGACACTGTTTTTATTTCAAAGGCGTCTCTCTCATTACAAGCTGAGCCCAGTACTTTACGAGTTAAAGCTTCATCAGCTCGGTTCCCGCAAGTCCCCTGAGCTCTGAGATGATATTACACTCCCAATTAGGATGACTGTTTTGGGAAACAGGGAAGAATCCTGCATCACAGATGAGAGAGTATCATCAGACTTATGTTAATGCATGTTATATTGGGAGAGAACTCCCCATCTGAGGAATACAGTGATATGACCATTTTTTATGATAACAGTCAATCACAAATTGCAGACAAACCAAAACTAAAATCTTTGATTTAAATGTAATTAATTCAATCAAGTGAACTAAATACTTTAGCAGGCATATGATTAAAGAAAAAAATAAGTAAAATCTGTTTTTTCTCCATATTCATACAAATATTATAATTATTATTATTTAAAATATACTTATTATTTTATTATTATTCAAACTATTAAAATTAAAAAAATCCATAAAAATATTACTATTGTAACTAAAATACCGTAAAAAAACACAAAAAAAAAAAAACACACATATACACTACCAGTCAAAAGTTTTTGAACAGTAAGATTTTTAATGTTTTTAAAGAAGTCTCTTCTGCTCACCAAGCCTGCCTTTATTTGATCCAAAGTACAGGAAAAACAGTTACATTTTGAAATAATTTTATTATTTAAAATAACTGTTTTCTATTCATATATATATATATGAATATATATATATATATATATATATATATATATATATTAAAATGTAATTTACTTCTGTGAATTTAAAGCTGAATATTTAGCAACCTGAATCCTGAAAAAATTTACCCAACTGTTTTAAATATTGATAATAATAATAATAATAATAATAATAATAATAATAATAATAATAATAATTTCTTGTACAGCAAATCAGCATATTAGAATGATTTCTGAAGGATCGTGTGACACTGAAGATTGGAGTAATGATGCTAAAAACTTAGCTTTGATCACAGGAATAAAATACATTTTTAAAATACATTCAAATAGAAAGCGGTTATTTTAAATAGTAAAAATAGTTCACAATGTTACTGCTTTTGCTGTATTTTGGATTAAATAAATGCAGGCTTGGTGAGCAGAATTGTCTTCTTTAAAAAAACAAAAACATTAAATAGCTTGACTTGTTTAGAAATGACACAAAAAAGTACTTTAGTTGGAACTTAATGGATGCTAACTAAAAGATTAAATTATTTACAACAAATAATTAAATCATATATCATAAGTTCGAAACCAAATTTAGTTAAAAACAGAACACTCAAAAAAAAACTATTATACTTAAAGTAATATTTCCAATTCTTAAATTTGATTGCAAGTCATTTTCTATTTTTCCCATAAGATTGGGCACTGCCTTTTGTAAATTTTATGGGTCTGGCTTAAGGTTTTATCTGCGTCCAGCTATTTTTATCTGTACAAAAAAGCTTGTTTTGCTTCTTGATATTGCAAATTGGTGTGTCTTACCATATTATTTTAATATATTATCCTAATTATAAACACACTGGTTTGTAGTGCAAACAGTTTTACTTCACGTTGTTATTTTCAACTTATTTCACTATAACAGCTAATTAACCCGAAAGAAGAATAACGTGGATAGCCCACGGTCTTCAAAACCCCATATTCCAGATCAAGAGTTTTATGATTCTGAGAGCTGTTGTGAAAAGATAGGTGACAAATAGAGCCATGGAGAAAAAATGACAGAGGCTGGCCTTCAAAAAACCTGGCACTGGTGTCAAAGTGACACATTTTCGGCTGGGCAGAGTCCCAAGCAGACAGATTTCTCATTGTATTCCACTCAAGCGCTCAGTTCACAGAGCAGCGCCTCTACAAAGCTGTCAGTCACATATATTGTGCCACTCCTGCAATGCAGAAAGCAAGGCTTCCCGCGTGGGCGACAATCTCATCAGAGACGCTCCCGTGCTATAGGAGGCAAAGAAACATGTCTAGGGGTTCGATAATGTACATCACGTTAGAAAAATCTTAACGTACCAAATCTCAGAGGACCTAGCAGAGGAGATCGATACTAGGTGGGGGAACTCCAGCGGGAAATAATTAACATGAGAGCGGGGAGCTAATGTGAGCGTTCTGAGAGCAGGGTTGTCATGTGTAAAGGTTTTCTGGTGTAGAACGGTTACTTTGGGATTACAAGAGAGTTTATATGCTGCGGTAACAGATAACGAGTTTATCAGTGAGAACTGCTGATATCGATATCTAAAGCAGAGCTGTTGGAGTGGCTGTTAATAACAGCAATGTGATGTAAACATATTTGCTCAAATGAAAGCTTATTTCAACTACATGTAAGTTGTTTACCTTAAAATATGAGCGTCAAACTCAATCAGATGGGCGTTTGTGGTTAAGTGTATAAATATTAATTTAAGAAAATTACAGATCATTTCACTAGATAAGACACTTCTTCCTTGGCTGGAATCATTTAGAATCATTTGAAGCTGCATTAAACTGCATTTTGGAAGTTCAAACTCGCAGGCACCATAGAAGTCCACTATATGGAGAAAATTCCTGAAATGTTTTCCTTAAAAACAATTTCTTTACAACTGAAGAAAGAAAGATATGAACATCTTGGAGGACAAGGGGTGAGTAAATTATCTGTCCATTTTTGTTCTTGAAGTGAACTAATGCTTTAATCTCAATGGCAGTAGGTTAGCTAGCCTTTTAATGCTGATTATTGATTATGGGAAAGTACTGTCCTGATGGCAAGACTTTTCATACTTTAAACAGTCCTTCAAAACATATTGTTTCACTAAAACAAAAATGTGAAAAAACAAACAAACAAAAGACCAAAGAATTTTTTACCAATGTCCAATCCATTACTCTTATTCCTAAAATTCTGTAAAAAGTACATAAATATACACATACAATGTTAAGTTACAACTGCATCTGTTTCTGAATAAATTATGATTTGAAAAAAAATTTATATAAAAAAAAATTGATTCATGGTATTATTTCATTTTAAAGCTTATATATGTCACGGTTTGGTGAGTTGCCCGGATGCACAGCCATATTGGAGATTGCACGGTTAATGTACTACTGAATACGTTGTTTTGCTAATTTACCACAGAAAACATAAGCGGTTAAATCATAAAGACATGGGAAGCAGGAAGGGGCAAAATATTTTGTCAAACTAAAGTTAATAGGCGGTAAAGATACGTACAAGCAGTCCTAATTAAGATATTAGCCTAATATTTCACATACATGACTGGAAATGATAAGAACAAACACGAATGTTGTCAAGATTGTTGCCCAGGAAATCCTGGTTCAGTTTGGCCAACCACAAACGCATTTTATTCCTCAGACAGTTTTTGCACTCTTCTCCTTGATTTGTTATAACGCTTGGCAGTCTATAGTACTTCAAATGTTTTTCCCCATCTGACCGATTAGTACAGCCCAAAACATGACAATAATTGACCATATTCAGCTGCAATAATCAACAAAATATGCGAGTTTCATTGATTTTATTGGCACTGTTTACATTCAGTGCTGCCAACATGGCCAGAAACCCTCTATTAGCACAATGTACTCGGTAAAAAACCCATTATTAACTACATTTTATTTTAACAGGTTTCTTATGATCTGGATTCAATCTGGTGCCAACTAAAATCATATGAATCACATACAGAATGTGATTCATACAAAATCAAAAACATTAGCCAAATGAAAAGTAGTTACATACTGGCATGAGATGGAATGGCATGAGTGGAATCCTCAGAATGAACTATGAAAATTTTCAAATACCAGATCAGGATTGCTTTTGAATAAAACAGTTTTTGACCCTTATGTCAATTGGTCAAAAGTACAAACTTGGCAACAATCTTACATATGAATGCCACAACTGTCAAATAATCAGAAGTAAACATATTCATCTCAGTAATGTCTTAGCGTCTCACTTTACTGATGTTTGCCATTTCTGCTGGAAAAAACTAAAAGCTACATTGCAATTTTTCACTCTGCTCTCTAGGGATCCTGGCCGCTTCCGTGGGGACAGAGTAATTCATAAATGAGACTCACAGGAACTTCTGAACTTCAATGTTTGGTCATGATGAAAAATCACTTTGAGCTAAATCACAGCACTAATGAGATGCATGTGAGCTTTGCGTAATTAGGAAACATATGGTGGAGTCCTGTTAAGCAAACTTGAAGGCAGTCTTTCAAAACCCAGAGGGCAAACAAACGACCTGCAATCCAGTACACATCAGCTACGGCTGGTAAATGGATGCATATGAAACGAATATTGACAAATTCATTACACTGAAGCCACGCCATGTCTAATTGTGATGACTGATGCTGACTGGATGGATGGAGCCCTAGCCGATATCCATAAAATATGCCCCTAAATGTGTTATTTTGTCAATGTGTTGGTTATTGACAAACGAGGAGCATTAAATTGTTGAATGTGTTTAAAATACTTAGACACCATACTGAATGACATATCATACTGAATGATAATGGCTTTGAACACAAATGGTTTGTTTTGCAGTACAAGGCTGTTTCAATTAGAAAACATCTCCAGGGGCAAAGGATAAAAAGTCCATTCACGTTACTGACAGCAAGTCTTTCTTCTTCTTTGGAAGATTTTTTTCAAACAACCCACATTAAGACAGACATAATTTAATCAACTCCAGCACCACACTGATTGCTGCCAGGAAATAATTGCTGTTGTTATGCCTAACATCTCACACATACACGCACAAAATTCAAAAACCACCTTACCAGAAGTTACGAAAGAGAAAACAGCGGCACATTATATTAGAATTATTATATGTAGCTCCACCCATTTTCAGCACAGCGCTCATTGTCCTCTGTCTTCTGTTCGTATTTTCACAGCGTGAAAGTAAGGTCGTACAAAATTATTACAATGAAAATGATATCCGTTGTTAACTCTACAATAAGTAAATCCACTTCACTAGCTAATTACTCAACAGAGATGCTATCCACCTTATTTTCCCCCGAGTGGGTGCGGCCATTTGTAAATGTTATGGGTCTGGTTTCCAGTCTCATCCGCATCCAGCTATTTTTAACTGTAACCAAATAGCTCGTTTTGGTTCTTAATACTGCAAATTGGTGTGTCTTACTATGTTATTTTAATGTGTTATTTTAATGTGTTATTTTAATGTATTATCTTAATTATGTGCAAACAGTTTTACCTTTTACCGCACGTTGTTATTCTTTTCCTTATTTCCCTAGTGGCTAATAAACCGGAAGTCTCACCCATAGGCTTACTTGCGCGTTTAAGAATAAGGTGGATATGTTGCGTTCCAGACGACTATAAATTGGGGTTTTTCCCACCTCCTACTGGGAAATAACGTCTGAAACACCGCTTATTGGATATCCATTAAGTTTATAAAATTAAACCTTAATTTTAGCTTTTCATCAGCTGTTTTCAAAATGAAAGGCAGCATTTTGTTATTTTTTTTCTTTTCTTTTTGCCACAATTGACAGAAATATGACGCGACTGACTGGAACTTGCCATGTCCACACTAATATGTTTTTGTTTGAAAACGCATATATGTGACCCTGGACCACAAAACCAGTCTTATGTCACTGGGGTATATTTGTACCAATAGCCAAAAATACATGGTATGGGTCAAAATTATTAATTTTTCTTTTATGCCAAAAATCATTAAGAAATTAAGTAAAGATCATGTTCCATGAAGATTTTTTGTAAAATTCCTACTATAAATATATCAAAATGTAATTTTTGATTAGTAATATGCATTGTTAAGAACTTAATTTGGAAAACTTTAAAGGTGATTTTCTCAGTATTTTGATTTTTTTGCACCCTCAGATTCCAGATTTTCAAATAGATGTATCTCGGCCAAATATTGTCCTATCCTAACAAACCATATATCAATAAAAAACTTATTTATTGAGCTTTCATATGATGTATACATCTCAGTTTTGTAAAATGTAACCTTATGACTGGTTTTGTGGTCCAGGGTCACATATTTCTCTCCAATTTGGTGTTTCGTCCACACTGAGACAATGTTTTTGTGAAGGAAAACTGAGCTTTTTGAAAACGCTCTTTAAAGTGGATAAATTGTGAAAATGCTGTTTTCACGTTGTAGTGTGGACTGTGAAAACGGAGGCTTTCGAAAACTATGACGCCTGTTTAGTCACTTGACGCATATTGCACCAATAGACATCTGTTTATACTTGTAATTGTGCCTGTTCACTGTGCTATTCACTTGCACACTATTGCTAAAGATATTTAGTTTGTACACTCTTCATATTACAGGCCTACAAAGATGACAGAAAATTTACTCACAATTGCTGTCCTGTGGCAAAACATGAGGGCAGCTGCTTTTTAGATAAAACAGTGAGTGAGTGCGACATGGACGCGTCAGAGAATAATTTTTCCGTAAATAAAATGATCCTGCAAGAAGAATTGCGTTAAAATTTGTCTGGTCTGTATGTAGTTTTTTGAGGTTTTACGCTTGTGCAGTAAGGTGAATTTAACGTTTTCTGTCATTTCAGTGTATTTTCAAATGTATCCAGATTAATGTAGACGTAGCAATAGTGCTACCGTAAAAACTATATACCGTGAAGGATCCTTCGGTCCTCACATGCAGACTGTTTGTGTTTTTATTTTGATTTGTATGTTTTAATTAATTTATAATCATTCGTTTACATAATTACTTATAATCATTTTATAATCATTAGTCATTCATATAATGTATTATTTGATTATTTTTATCATTTATCATCTGATTATTTGATTATCATTTATCATTATATTTTTAATCATATCAATTTATTGTACTTCTGTTTCTTATTATTTTTCTTTGCATATGCATTTTCATTATTGTTCAGTTTTATGATTGTGGGGTTTCATGAGTTGTTTGGTCTACATGAATGAGAAATAGATAAGATGAGATGTTTATCCCAAGTTTAATGGGATGTTGTCATGAATCAGTCAGTTTGATATCATTGTTTGCTGAATTGTGTTCCTCAGACGAAGTCTGAACATTGAGACATACGCAACAAAGATTGTTTAATAAACTCTGTTCTACCTTTTTACCATCATCACTTCGTCTCCTGCTTCTGCTCTTTTCTGGCCTTCATCAGTCAACTTTTTGACTGACAGAGAACTGTTTTTAAACACTCGTTTTGGGTATTTTGGATACCAGACAAGACTTGCTGTTAACAGGGTTTGGGTACAGACAGCGCTGCGACTAGTTGTTCTGTTACCAGAAAAAACGATATTCCTGACAAGATCTGGTGTCCGGGGCTGGATCTTATTTATCTTGACGTGGGGACTTGATCTAACAACCGTAAACTATATTCCGCTAGCACCAGAAACTGTTTAATTATGCAAGCAGACGTTTTTAGGATTTCCCCATTCGGATGCAGTTTTCACATGTTTTTTTACATTTACTTTTGTTCATGCGCATGTGTTTCTCATGTACGCGCAAAAATGCTCTGATATTTAGGTAAACTTCTGACATTTTGTAAGGTGTAAAGTGTAAGGTGTACTACTACTGCTACCAAACATAAAATAATAATTAATGACAGTTTTCAAACAAGTTTATTTATATTGACTGGCCCATAGTGTTAATAGTTTATGTTAACGAAAACTAAACTAATGTGGTTTTGTTAACAAAAAAGACGTAATATAGCCTATTTTGAAAAACATAAACTAAAATGAATTTTCATGAAACGAAACTAAAATAAGCCTATAATTTAGCCAAAATGTTGCAGATTTCAAGTTAGCGTGTTTAATGTGTCTTAACTGAGGCGAGGATTGAGTTTTGCCACACTGCCATAAAGCCTAGATCGATGGAGTGTTGCAGTGATTTTTTTTTTTTTTACTTCAGGGCTTGGCTTTTGCTCTGATATGCATTTTCAGCTGTTAGACCTTTTATTGAGACGTGTGTGCCTTTTCAAATCATACCCATTTAATTGAATGTGCCACAGGTTACTAACATCAGAATGATGAACAGAATGGAGATGTAATATTTTTTTCAATTAGTAGAGGCTACAGAGGACAGTTGAAAACTTGAACCTTCTGTAATAGTTGAATATGAGTCCCTCAGTTGTCCTCCGTGTGAAAAGATGGACCTCAAAATCATACAGTCATTTTTCGAAAGAGTTCAAATACACAAAAATGCTGGAAAACCAAATAATTTGTGGAACCTGAAGGATTTTTCTGAAGAACAGCAGGCAGTTTAACTGTTCAGGACAAACAAGGGACTCATGAACAACTATCACTAAACAAAAAAACACAGCTGTGGAACATTCAGGTAACAACACAGTATTAAGAATCAAGGGGGTGTAAAATTTTGAACGGGTCATTTTTTATAAATTGTGGACTATATGTAAACATCTTATGTGAATTGTCTTATTCCGCTAGTACTAAATAAACAACAACATGCATTTTGTATGATCCCTCTTATTTTGATAAAATAACTAACATTTTGCAGGTTCTGAAAGGGGGGTGTAAACTTTTGACCTCAACTGTAGATGCGTACATACAAAACTTCAAAATGCAAAACTAACCAACTATAGTTGCCCTAGCCTAAAAGAAAGTGTTTTATTTTTTAATTTTTTTAAAAAGTAGATCAAACTGAAACATTCTGTCTCTAACAGTGTACTAACCAACAAAACAGACCAGCTGTATAGTCATAATGACCTGCTCTTGATGTGAGTTCAACACATTGGTGCCAAACATATGGTGAACTCCATATGCTCAGCTTCCGTGACATTATCCAAACTGAAAACACTATTCCAGGACAGCCTACATACGCCAACCCCCCGTGTGCAACTTCGTGACACGATCGAATGTAGCATAACATGATTTTCCCTCTAAATTACATTCTTTGAATATTCAATTCAATCGTTTTTTCATATTTTTATTCCTTGTTTTGGATATCGAGTTACACTATGTTGCTATGGAACTCTTTTATATTGCTCCCGCAGAAGCTGTCACTGGCCGAATGGGAAGGATGTCATAACACGAGGAGGTGGAGAAAAGGCACTTTCATTATCCATCCACAGTGCAGCTCTGGTCCAGAGTCATGACAGTGTCGGCAGTGCCGCCTCTGTGTGCTCTCGTAGCTGCCGTCAGAAAGTCATACCGCCCTCCTTCACTTTTCAAACAGCCCACAGGTCCTCAGCATCACAAAGGACCCTGTGGATAGAGCACGACAGCCCCCGCAAACCTGTCTCCCTCATTCTAGCTACAGACAGGAAAACATCTCAGAGTTGGTGTTTAGCATGCCACTGAGTGAATCATACATGTCAGATATGACTATGAGAAAACAAGGATGACACATTTATGAGGTAATGTGACTTGAGCTATCTGAAACAGTTTGTTTTAGTGGCAGATTTACACATAATGAAAAGAAAAACGTCAATTAAATACATCAATAGTATTGTACAAAATTATATACACTACCAGTCAAAAGTTTTTGAACAGTAAGATTTTTAACGCTTTTTTTAAGTCTGCATTTATTTGATCCAAAGATCAGCAAAAACGGTAACATTTTGAAATATTTTTACTATTTAAAATATTTTTTTTCTATTTGAATATATTTTCAAATGTAATTTATTTCTGTGATGCAAAACAGAATTTTCAGCAGCCAAAGCGAATGCAAATTTGCTCAAATAATGAACTAAACTAGTCTCTGCATATTAAGCTGAAAAATGAAAATGAGTTTTTTTTAACACTGAAAAAAATGACACACTTTACCTATAAGTAAATGTAATTCATTTCACTCAGCACTTGCTTATATAATTACATTTCAACACTATAATGTGAAGCGTGACCCAATCCTCATTAGACAATTAAATGATTTAGAGAAGTCATCCCAGAATACAAGCGAGCGTTGTACTATGTGACAGAGCTCTACGTTTTGCTTTTACTCTGGTAATGAGAGGAAGCTAATTCCCACAATTCATTTTGAGAGATGTCACTGCACGCAAATTGCCTGACTAATCACTGCAATTTAACCACCAACCGCTGAAAACAAATATAAATGGGCTTGAGATGTTTTCTAATATAGTTGCATTTGGTGATGGACTTCAAGAGAATATATAACATCTTGCAATATATTGTGCTCTCTTATATTTATACACATTGTACGATTTTTTATGTTTTTTAAAAAGGAGTATTTTCTGCTCACCAAGCCTGCATTTATTTGATCCAGGTACTGAAAAGGCAGTAAAAATAGTAAAAATATTATAACATTTAAAATAACTGTTTTCTGTTTGAATATATTTTAAAATGTAATTTATTTTTGCATCATTACTCCAGACACATGATCCTTCAGAAATCATTCTAATATTCTGATTTGCTGCTCAAAAACATTTATTATTATTATTAGAGGTCGACCGATGTATCGGTTTTACCGATCAATCGGCACCGATAGTTGATTGGCCGAACTATCGGTTATCGGCAAAAATCCTTGCCGATGGTTTTTCCGGGTTGCATTCTTTGCTGAAGCGGCTCACGCTCCGCTGTCATAGAGTATGAGAGGTTAAGCCCCAGACCAATGTTTAATGCCAGGATTGTTACCATATATTTGTATTGATTTATATCCAGCTGTTCATATTTTTAGCCAGCAAAGTTGCAGATTTAAAGACATGAGAAAGCAAACTGTGTTCATTCAGCCGACAAAATCAGTCACAGCGCGCCTTAGTTTTACATTACACATCTGTCCCACATCGTTCATAAAGACTTGACCCTGGGCTGGAAAATTAAGTATTGTGCATTTAAGCAAACTATTTGTATTTCTGTAGCTCTAATTAAGTCTGTATGCTTAATATAGAGCTATAATTTATGTTTTAGCCTTTTCTTCAGGCTGTTAAAGCATGGTGAGTTTGCATCTTGTTACGCACTTTATTTCACAATGCCATTTTCCTGTTCCTATTTGATTTTAATAACTGATCAACAAAAATATCTATTAAAAATTAAGATAAAAATAATACAAAACGAAATTCGTTAAAGAAGGGATTTTCCACAAATAAAAACGTACGAAGTGGTCAAAAATTGTCTGACCCTCTCCAATTCTCCTGGCATATTGCCGTCCAATTCATACCACGTCCTTTATGACATTTACAAATTACACAAACTTCTTTCGTAATTAACATATTAAACTGAAACAAAACAAAAACAAATCATATTTAAACATAAATGTAAAACAGAAAAGAAATTGTTTCTGAAATGGCTGCAATATAGATCGCACTTTCTCTTTCCGTTTCATGTTTAAACTAACCTTTGCCGCTTTTTGATCATTCTTGAAGTAAACATTTGCCCGTTTGGTGATTAAATAAACTGTTTTAGATTTATGCTTGAACGCGTCCTGTGTGTGTGTGATACCTGCAAGTTGTCCGCGCAACACAGCGCTGCACTTTTGTTCGGTTTCATTAAGGGTGGGTGAAAAATAGATTCTCCGACGCACCTCAATCCTCTCTTCAATGAGCGTGTGTTTTTCCCGCATATGGCACGCGTGCGCGCCAGAAACGCGGCTGGCTTCATTGCACAGAATTTCCACAGTGAGCTAATAAGTGTGTATTGTTTGACCGTGTGAGCTATCAATCGCAGTTTTTGACTTTACATGTGCCTTCATTTCTGCCGTTTGTAATGCAGTAGATGCACTGACAGACTTTCAATTGCTCTTTGTGTTTGTTCGTCCTAAAAAGCTTGATTGCAGATGCGGTTAAATGCACTTGGATTTTCAAATACTTTTATACGAAACTGATGTACACACAGTCATTTATGTTTTCAGAGCAGGACAAAACATTTGATACATCGAAATAGATCTGCATTCGTTTGAATGCAGCCTGTTAAATCAGCAACTGTCTGATCTCACCAGTAATAATCAAACGAAAAAGAAAAAAACTACAACTATTTCTGTAAACTTGCCGACACTTAAAGAACACTAATTTTAAATAAGTAATTGTTTTAAAAAGTAGCCAGCTTATATAATAAAAAAATGTTAAAATTATAGATTCAAAGTGTTAATTTCAACATTTACTGATATATTGTTAAATTTCGAAGTTCATTTTGTTAACATTAATGAACTATGAAATAACTTTAATGATCAATTTATAATTAATATTAATATTTTTATTCATTTACAAAGTATGGTTTAGTATTTATTTTTTTAAATCGTAGAGCACTATTTTAGTTGCCCTTCAATATCCATTTTCAAAATCTATCGGTTAATTAATCGGTATCGGCCAGTGTGGTCCAACCTAGCTATCGGTATCGGTAAAAACCAATATCGGTCGACCTCTAATTATTATGTTGAAAACAGCTGAATAGAATTGATTTCAGTTTTCTTTGATGAATAGAAAGATCCAAAGATCAGCATTTAACTTCTGTAATATTATAAATGTCTTTATCATCACTTTTGATCAATTTAAAGCATCCATGCTAAATAAAAATATTAATTTTTGTCATTTCTTTCCCAAAATTTATACCGACTCCAAGCATTTGAATGGTATAGTGAATAATTAGAAAATCTAGTTAGAAAATCTTTTTTTTTTTTTTTTTTTTAGATAAATGCTGATCTTTGGATCTTTCTGTTAATCAAAGAATCCTGAAAAAAAATGTACTTAACTGTTTTAAATATTGATAATAAAAATAAATGTTTCTTAAACAGCAAATCAGCATATTAGAATGATTTCTGAAGGATCATGTGACACCTAATACTGGAGTAATGATGATAAAAATGTAGCTTTGAATTCACAGGAATAAATTACATTTTAAAATATATTCAAACAGAAAGCAGTTATTTTAAATAGTAAAAAATATTTCAAAATTTGACTGTTCTTACTGTACTTTGGATCAACCGGTGGACCAGGGAACCTAATCACAGTAAACGGCACCACGAAAAAGGAGCAATACATCAAAATTCTCAGAGAAACCTGGCTTTGGGCACCAGTGGACATTTCAGCACGACAATGACCCAAAACACACAGCAAAAGTGGTGAAGAAATGTTAGCAGACAAAAACATTAACGTTTTGCAGTGGCCCAGCCAGAGTCCTGACTTAAATCCAATTGAGAATCTGTGGAGGGAGCTAAAGATCAGGGTGTTGGCAAGGAGACCCTCCAACCTGAAAGAGTTGGAGCTCATCGCTAAAGATGAATGGGCAAAAATACCAGTGGAGACATGCAAAAAGCTGGTCTGCAAATATAGGAAGTGTCTGATTGCTGTAATAGCCAAAAAAGGCTTTTCTACTGATTATTGAGAAGGGTATGAATAATTTTGGACATGCCACTTTTTGTTCAAATGTAAATAAATCCACAATGATGCCTCTTGTACATCGTCTTATTATCTTTTGGGAGAAGCCTGGATCATTTCCGGTCAAAAAAAACTTGCTGGTTGAATAAAAGTAACTTTAGGTCAGAATTATACCAGACGTATGAATAATTTCAGGCTTGACTGTATATATATATATATATATATATATTTTGTATCAATTTTTTATTTAATACAATATATAATAAAAAATAATAATATACAGATTAGTTCTACATATTAGTTAAATAATCTATCATATAAGTAGTGGTGGGCCGTTATCGGCGTTAACGTGCTGCGTTAACGTGAAACTCTTATCGTGCGATAAAAAAAATATCGCCGTTAATCTATTCTCAAATTTGGGTTGGGAGCTGGGTCTAAACTACGCAAGCTATGGTGACTTTCACCTTGATAGTTTAACGCGGATGTATACCGAAGAATATGGTTGCGCGTTTAAGTCTCCTCCACCAAAACACAGACGGGATCGCTGTCGTCCTCCATTCATAAAAACCGAATCTACTATAGCGAAATGCCACGTAAATTCGTCGTTTTTTGGATTCATAAATCAAATGTTGGTCAGTCACTTAATTCAAATCGCGATATGGACTAGTGTATGTGAAAACTGAAATGCAAAAAGACCGTTTTAATATGAATCCGATATGTTCCGTTTGCCTAGCTGTATGTATGCATTGCGGAGACGAGCTTTTACTACACGCATACTGAAACACACGTGACGCTCCTGGTAATTTTTGGCATTTTCATCTCACATGAACAGATAAACTCAATCTCCCAAACTGCTGTGAGTATCACTTTTACCGTTTCATTTGAGAAAACTAGCATCATATCATAGTGTATGACACAGAAACTTCATGGCAAACTGTCAAAATAAAAGTACGGTGTAACATGTAATGGGTTGGGTAGGTGTTGACGTTAAAAAAACACAATCTAATAGGTAGAAAAAATAATTTCATTGTTAGTTAGTTAGTAAACACAAGTACATCTAATTGAACATAATTTATTTTCATCAAATTATCATAGAACAGCTTTATGAGCTTTATGATCCAGACTTTAAGTCATTATTTGGGTAGCACACATATTCTGAATGCCTTCAGCAGAATTCAAATTAGCCATTTTAATCTAGATTAATTCCAAGATTTAATCTAGATTAATCTAGATTAAAAAAATTAATCTATGCCCACCCCTACATATAAGATATTTTTTAAAAAAATAATAAAATAAAATTACAATATTGGACAATCTCTTATAGGTATAGACTGTCTCGTGAATGTTAATGGAGTTCATGTATCTGCATTGAATGAGAAAGCAAAAAAGTAAAGACTTTGATGAATATAAAGTGCTGTCATCAGCATGTTTGGGAATGAATCATTTACAGCTGTCAGGCAACACTGTCTAAGAAATATGACTCACATTTAATTGGCATCTAGCTGGATTTATGACAATGAGAAGACACTAAGGCTTACTCACAAAGATATTAGACACAGAATGCTTTATTAAGAATCTTTCAAGCAAACAGAAAGCCCACTCAATCATGATCAGTCTAGGAGTAACTGTCAAGACGTGCTCAGAGTATCTGCCTAAAGCGGATAGTACAAAGTCAGCTCAAATCATGGTTTTCCTCTCACGGTAATGAGATGCATTGGTTTTAGTGAAGTTTAGGATATGAAATATTACCATCAGAAACGAATCTGCATTTTGAATAAATAACATCTAACTGGAGGTGTTTGCAGTCATGTTCTTTCACAGATACACTCTCCCTCTGAGCAAACTTATCAGTCGTTCACACTTTTCTGAAAACTGCCAAAGCCTCCTCAACAGTGTCCTCCTCAAAAAAATCACACTTAAAAAAATTATCAGTATTTGAAAATGCAAAGAGGAACGGCACTAACCAATCTCCAGCCAACATAGTGAATAGTGAATGCTTGCTGTGAAAGTGTTCCTCATGAATAGAGCCAAAACAAAGGAAAGGGTGTTATGCAGCTCAAATCGATGACAAAGTACAGTTACATAATTAATGAGCTTGCTGTGCGGCTTCGTTCACGTTAACATTTGAAGCAGGTGACAAAGTGGTTGCTGTCTCTGGAGACCTACCTGTCAATAATCTGAGATGGAAAAGATGCAGGTCTAAATATCATTTCCTCATATGTATCGCTGATGGATAACACTTTCTGAATGGATAAATGTATTTTGCTCTAGCTAACATTTTAATATTGTTTGATGGATTAGATTTGTACATCTTTTTTGGACCTCATGCAAAACAGTAAATGCCAGGATGTTACTATGTGGTTGCCAGATCCTTTTTAACAACATACTATCTTCAAATTATATGATATATGATATGATATATGATACATTTACATTATATATTATATTCTTTATGCATTATTTTATATTTTTACATTTTTTGTTTATATTTTATTTATATTTATGTATACATTTAGTTTTTAATGTTTCATTTTTTTATTTAATGTTTTTGTTTACTTTCATTTATATCTTATTTATATTATTTATGTATTGTTTTACTTTATATTTCATATATTTTTAAACTATATATTATTATTTATTTTTATATATATTTTGTATTTATATTATGTTATATTTTACAGTTTTATTTTATATTATTATATATTTTATTTTTTATTTTTTAGTAAGATCTTTAAGTATTATCTTATTTTATATTGTTTACCATTATATACTATATTATCTTATATGACCGTATATTACATTTTATTTTGTTCTATTATAAAATCATATTATATTATTTTACACTATATTTTATTTTATTTTATTATTTATTTTAATAGTAGTAATATTACATTTTATTTTATGTTTACCATCATATAATTGTAGCATCTTATATTATCTTATAATACATTGTATTTTATATTGTATTATGAATTATTAAGATATTTATATGATATATTATATTTTGAGATTTTTCATTCACATTTATTATGCATTATTTTATATTCTATTTTTAGGTTTTTATTGACACTTATATTTTTTATATTTATTTTGTGTATTATTTTAGATTTTTTAATGTTTTTGTTTTATTTAATTTATATTGTTTTAAATTTTACATTATATTCTTTTATATTAATATTATATTAATATTATTAATATTAATATTAATATTCTATTTTTAAAATATTTATTTAATTTTTTTATATTATACACATTTTTATATTATTAGATATTTGACACCTTTATTAAGATTTTATGTATTTTATTTTATATTGTTTACCATCATATACTGTATTATATTATCTTATATTACATTTATTTTAATTTAATTCGAATATTGGATTATATTATTTTACACTATTTCGTATTTTTTTTAATGATTTTACTTTTTAATATTATTATTTGAATAATTGTTCACCATAATAATTGTGGTATATTATATTATATCCAGTGCAATTACACATCTCAAATAATTTTTCACAAAACTGCATACACATTATTAATATTTTTGTCATATCATATCATATCATATCATATAATTTCATATTATATAATATCAAAAGATATTTTACATGATATATTATATTTTTAGTTGTTTATTAATATTTATTATTATATTTTTACAGTTTAATTAAAATTTACATTTTATTTAAATTTATTTTATGTAAGATTATGTATTTTTATGTATTTATATTTTTAATATTTTGTTTATATTTATTTATATTTTATTTACATTATTGTATGTGTAATTTGACTTTATATGATTTTATACTATATATAATTTATATTATAAGATTTTATGTACTACTTTGTATTGTTTTACCATAAATAAAATGTATTATATTATCTAATATTACATTTTATTTAATTATATTCTGATATCATATTATTTTACACTAGATTTTATTTTATAATTATATATTTTTAGAATTATATTTACATTTTATTTATATTTATTGTATTATTTTATTACCATCATATAATTGTAGTATCTTATATCACGCTTTATACTTTATTATATTATCCAGTGAAATACATTATCAATATTTTTGTCTCTGACAAAACTAATGTTATTATTAAATTACATTATTGTAATTTATTGCAAATATTTTAAATATTATGATTTAATATTCCTTCTAATGCAAAATGTAGACAGCCCGAAGGTTCAATCCAATACATTGAATGAGACAGATCTGTAGAGCTTTTTTTTGCTGTGGTCAGCAAGCGTAGGTTGCTCTGACATGAGGAGAGTAAATTCAAACCTTCCCATCAAGAGGATAGAATAATTTCCTGTCACTCAACATTCAGATGATGAACCAACATTTTGAAGGTTCACTCAAGGTCTTTTTTTTTCACATCAGAAACTTTTTGCACATAATAAACCGAATACTATTCACTTTATCACAGTAATCGCTCTGTTATTAATCACTTTTACTCATGAAATTAATTATTTGTGGCTAAGAAGATTATTAAGTAAAAACAATAAGGAAAGCAACAACAAAATATTAAAAAAATTTGTCTTTAAATTAATATACTGTGTGGTGTTCAATAATATCTGCACACTAATTGCACATTGAGTTTCATTAGTGCAGCAGTTATGTAAAAAACAAATTACAGGAATACTGCAGAACATTAGTTTTCAGATGTGAAGGGGGAAATACAATGCAAAAAAACTAATTACTCTTTCTTATCTGCTTAAAACAGAGCTGTATTCACAAACCAGCTCACTCCATAGACCCATACTAATATAATATAAAAACAATGATGACTAGATTAATAGAATAGAAATATGATCTCTTATCTTATCGTATTGACAGTCATAGCACCGTGCACCTACTAAACTGTTGCTGTTTTTTATCCTCAACACAAATGCAAAAACCACAATAACATTTTGTCACAGTGACATTTCTGACATGTCAGCAGTTCTCTTGCCGTTTATCGCCGTCGCTCTACACATGCAGGTTGCTCTTAGTGGTCGTGGCACCAGGCAGAATATATGCAAGTGAGCTGGAGACTACAAAGAGAGGGAGTGATTTGATTATGTTTCAGTTAAAGATGCATCATATGAGTCATCTGCAACCATAGAGGAGAAACGCTGCTCCTTCACACTCCCTTACACTCTAACAACCTACTAGAATAGGTTCTTACATAAACATTTCAGAAATAAGCGCCACTCGATAGGTGATCATGCTTATCAGTGCAGCATGAATTACAGTGCAAACACTGACCAGGAGCAACAGTATTCTAGAAACTGGGTTTCCCAGCCAGGAGTACAGACGAGAGTATAATCTGTATTTGAAAGGGACGTGGAAATAATATTTATGTGGGTGAAATCTATCATGAACATGTGAACAGTTATATTTCATCATAAATTCAAAGGAAAATATCAACTGTTTTAGGACCTTTCATATTTTTTGCATTGTTGATGTTATTTTCACAACAATTAAGCACCATTCTCATAACCATAATTCAAAAATAATGCTATATATTTTTGAGTTATGTTTATATCAAAGACTATTTTCATATTGTTTTGATTTATTACTGTATTCATGAACCAGTCATAATTTTTTTTTAGTTTTTGAATTTGAAATTTTGAAATAAGCTTTCCATTGATGTTTGTTTTGTTAGGATTTGACTAAAATTTATCTGAGATACAACTATTTGAAACTCTGAAATCGGAGTGTGCAAAAAAAATCTAAGAAAATCGCCTTTAAAGTTGTCTAAATGAAGTTCTTAGCAATGCATATTACTAATCAAAAATTAAGTTTTGATATATTTACAGTAGAAAATGTACAAAATATTTTCATTGAACATGATCTTTACTTAATATCCGAATGATTTCTGGCATAGAAGAAAAATTGATCATTTGGACCCATACAGTGTATTTTTGGCAATTGCTACAAATACACCTGTGCTACTTAAAACTGGTTTTGTGGTCCAGGGTCACAAATAGTATAATTGTTTTTCCGACTTTCTGTTATGTACCCATAGAGGCTAATGAATCTGAAGTCTTGCCCGTTCACTACAGAGGGTTTGCACTTACATCACGGTTTGGCCAGTTACTCGGATGCACAACCATTTTATAGATACTCAGATGTAAACAACAGCATGGATTGCAAGGTTAATGTACTACTGAATATGTTGTTCTGCTAATTTAGGCTGTTTTAACCATTGGAAAAAACGTGTGGAAGCTACTAGATCATATACAGAAGGACTTAGGAAAGGGCACATCATTTTGATAAACTAAGTTAATAGGTGGTAAAGATAAATATGAGCAGTATTAATTAAGATATTCGCTTAATATTTCACCCACCTGACTGGAAGTGATAAGAACAAACACAAATGTTGTCAAGATTCTTGCCCTGGAAATCCTGGTTCAGTTTGGCCAAACACAAACGCCTTTTGTTCCTCAGACAGTCTTTTGCACTCTTCTCCTTGATTTGTAATTAGTTTTGGCAGTCTAGTACTCCAAATGTTTTTCCCGGTCTGACCAGCCCAAAATATGACAATAATTGACTTTTTTCAGCAGCGATAAATTGTCAGCAAAATTTTCGAGTTCCTTTTGGGTCAGTGGCATTGTTTACATTCAGTGCAACCAATGTGTCCGATTGATGTCGCGTTATGAAAACACTCTATAAAACGATTATTTCTATGTTGAAATATATGTCACACTAACTTTCATTTATGAATTCAATTTATATTAGACTCATATTTTGTGCTTAATTGTGGCATGAAAGCAACGCTACAATTCACAAACACGCTGTAAACTCTAAGTCACATGACAACAAAATGTCTTTCATTTCGGTTTTTTCAAGTTTTCAAAAATTATAAGATTTTTTTCAAGAAAATATAATATTTCAAAATGATTTTTTTCACTTCTCATTTTTAAATAAACATGTAGGCTATTTTGCTAAACTAATTTTGTTCTTTTTTAGCTTTTTAATAAGACCTTTTTTGTAATATAACAACCTTTGAACAGTTACAAACTCTACACTTTTTTGTTTTTGTAAACCCTACAAATAATGCTAAAATGACTTCTAGTCATATTGGTATTTGAGTCATTTTGTATAAAGTATTTTTTGAATGAACAACATTAAAGATTCGGATAACGTTCGTCAAGTCAATTGACTTTACGCAGATATTTGTGTAGGATGGGTAACCTCATTAGGGTTTCTTACATATTATCACGGCTCTTCCCACATCAAAACGTGAAATAAACGTCCAGAGCTCTTGCCATCTCCACAGCGGATTCCCATCACTTCAAGACAGCTGTCAGGTTCAGTTGCGCGACTAAACAACACAAATGTCGAACTCAGCTAATAAAACATTTAAGAAGAAGTTGAAAACGACAGCCTGAGCTTAAACTCTTTTGGAAAAGCCCTACTTCAATTAATCAGTGAGTCACTGGAAAGCACTGCAGTAGTAACTGGTGTAACGGAACGAAGCAGATGGAGGGATACGGACAGCTCTGAAAGTATGAATGAAAACCGAGGCGAATCAATGCGAGCAACGCCTGTGCTGAAAAAGCACGTGTTTTAATCTACTTTGACGGAGAAATGAGTTGAAACCAGCTTAGATGCAGTTCAGAAACAGGATATAAAGAGAATAGTGGTCGCGGGCACGGATTTGTATTCTTTCGCACATGCACGCGCTCCTTTGCTGCGGCTCTAGTTCACACAGATGTGTAAAATACGGCATCAAACTCATTTTACCCTCAGTCTGCGTTTAGTCTTTGTTCATGCAAAACATAAAACATGCTGTTTAGCATCGTTTACCAGCTCCGTTGTCATGTTCTGCTGTGTGGTGGCAATCATGTTTGCAGGATTCGGCACCCCAATTCAGCTCAGATCCAGCTCCTATAATGCAGTTCACTGCTCTTCCAGCACTTGAAAGCCTTGTTTGAGTTCGTGCTGCAAGTTGCTCTACACACCCTACTGGCGGATCCCTTTAATAGGATGGTGTAAAGTTGGCCATCCCTCTCTCTCTCTCTCCCTCTCTCTCCCACAGTTACAGTGTCGGTGCCTATTGAACAACTAGGATATTAATCAAGACAACACGCTGCTTCTGGCTTCTGCCCTTTTTTAATTTGTCCAAGGAACCAGTCACACTGTACTCGCTTGATTAACAGTAAGCTGAGATAGATAGATAGATAGATAGATAGATAGATAGATAGATAGATAGATAGATAGATAGATAGATAGATAGATAGATAGATAGATAGATAGATAGATAGATAGATAGATAGATAGATAGATAGATAGATGGATGATATAGTAGCTTACAAAAGGGAAATGTGCAGTTAGATATACTGTTTAGATAGAAGGAAACTAGGCATAAATAGTAATTAGCCTAATGCATCTACTGAAAGGAAATATTTATTTATTTATCTAATTAATTTATGTCTGGCCCATTTAAATTACCAGCATGAAAAGCAACCTTAGGACATCTTAGATGCCAAAGACCCTTATATATGATCATCCTCATGCAATAGACCCTCATCCTAAACTTGAAAGGCATCTATTTGTATATAAAGACCCAGTTTATACTGTCAAAATGGATATATGGGGAAAAAATAATTTTTATTTATCTTGAATTATTACAATACCCTTTTTCTAAAACACTGTACTGCTGGTTTTATTTATTTTTGTATTTATTTTAAATTTATTTAGTTGGTTAAAGCTTATTTTTTATTATCTATTAATTACCATTTTATGGATATATATATATATATATATATATATATATATATATATATATATATATATATATATATATTATAATATCATATTATATCCAGTGCAATTGCAAATCTGAAATGTTTCAAAAAAGTGCACACACATATATCATATTATATGATATTATATAAGCTATTTTACATGATATATTATATTTTTTGACTTGTCATTAATATTAGTTATGCATTATTTTATTTTTTTTTTAACATTTTTATTTATATTTATATTTTTTATATTTATTTTATGTATTATTTTAGTTTTTTTATATTTTAATTTTATTTTAAGTTTTTTTTATTTATATTTTATTGGTGTTATTTAGCGTATTATTTTACATGATATTATTTTATTCTATATATTATTTTATATATTCTTTTAAATATTATTTGATATTATATTATAGACAATATTTTATTTTAAATTATTATATATTTTACTGTTTTATTAACATTTTAAGTATAATTTTATTTTATATTGTTTACCATCATATATTATATTATTTTATGCTGTTTTATATTATATGATTATATATATTTTACTTTTTAATAATATTTATGTTTTAAAACTGCACACACATTATCAATAACTGCACATACATTATCAATATTTTTGTCTCTGACAAAACACAATAATATAATTACTAAATTACTTTGTTGTAATTTATGAAGGAACACCATCTACAGCTCAATCTAGCAAAGACGGAACTCCTTATCTTTCCTGCCACTCCATCTCTACAGCATGACTTCTCCATCCAGTTAGGTTCATCAACAATTACCCCATCAACTTCAGCCAGAAATCTGGGTGTTATCTTTGACAACCAACTGACTTTTAAAGACCACATAGCTAAGACCGCTCGATCTTGCAGGTTTGCATTGTACAACATCAGAAAGATCAGGCCCTTCCTAACAGAGCATGCTACACAACTCCTCGTCCAGGCCCTGGTCATTTCCAGGCTGGACTACTGCAATGCTCTTTTAGCTGGTCTTCCAGCATGTACAACCAAGCCTCTACAAATGATTCAGAATGCAGCAGCACGACTGGTCTTCAATGAGCCCAAAAAGGCCCATGTTACTCCTCTCTTCATATCCCTGCACTGGCTACCGGTTACAGCACGCATCAAATTCAAGACACTGATGCTGGCATATAGGACAGCCACCGGATCATCACCTGCCTACCTCCATTCACTACTACACATCTACACTCCTTCCAGAAGACTGAGATCCTCTAGTGAAAGACGCCTCATTGTACCACCACAGAGAGGTATTAAATCACTGTCCAGAACATTCTCGTTCAATGTCCCTGCCTGGTGGAATGATCTTCCCACCCCTATCCGGAATGCAGACTCCTTAAGCTTTCAAACGACTGCTGAAAACCCATCTTTTTCGACACTATCTGACTCAATAAAAAAATAAATAAATAAATAAAAAATCCTCCCTTCTAGCCTGTTTTTCCCTCTCTTTCTTGATCTTCTCCTTCTAGCCTGCACTCTTCTAACAACGCCTGATATATGGTATTTTTGAACACTTCCTATGTTGATCTGCCTCCTTAGGATGAATCACTTGTTGTATTCCCAATTGTAAGTCGCTTTGGATAAAAGCGTCGGCTAAATGAATAAATGTAAATGTAAATGTAAATTTAATATATATAATATAGTTATAAATTTCTCCATTTCTAAATTATTAATAATTTTCTTTTTTTAAGAAACTACATTATGTCCAGTTTTGCCTTTTAGGTGCCCTATTTAGTACGCAATTCTTTAATTATTTATGTATGTATGTATTTATTTATTTTTGAAATTGTTGAGTGTACTTGTATAACTATTACGCAGACCCCCAAATTTTAGTACAGCAGACGCACCGCCTGTACGTACTGCGTCGACGCGCCTACGTCAACACGCACCGCCGGCGATGATTGGCTGGCGGGTAAATTTGAAACGCAACTCCTGTAGACGGTAACGTTAACAACATATCCGGGTAAACGTGGTTGAACACACTGGTACGGTACTGTTGTCCCTGGAGAAAATCTCTTTTCAAATTATAATTTTGAAAAACATCGTTTCACACACAAGGCTGGACGTCTACGCAAATCCGTAAGTTCAAATATCTGACGACTTGCTTTAATGAATGTTTGTTGTCTTTGTTACTAATGACCAGTCGATTATAAGACACATGCTAGTGTTTTACAGTATTTCTATTGTTCATCATTAATCATAACGTGATTTAAATGCGAAAGACATTTATTATCTACAATTTTAGCCTCATAATATCAGTAAAAACTAGTGTAATACTACTTTTAGAAGCATTACTATGGTGTTTTAGTGCATTTTTTTTGTTTTCTTTTTAAATAAGTTAATAATATTTAATTTCGTCACCTTTTTATGTACTCTTACTCTTAGATTTTTTTTATATTATTACTGCTTTTACTCATACTGTTGTTATTATTTTGAATGTTTTATTCAGGCACATATTAATATTCATTATTTGGCCACGCCCCCAACATTATACTAATACTAAAAAGCCACACAGTGTCCAGACAGTGGCATGTATGCTGGCAAGATATTAAAAATCATATTGCAACTTAATATAAGTTGCTGGGTCTCAGAACGATATAACTAGAAGCACTAAATAGCTACCTAGCTAGTTATTTGAACTGTTACACACACTTAAAATGTTTTTTCTGCGACACAGGAGGACATGGAGACTGCTGTGATCAATCTTCACGGCCTTTTTGAAAGCATGCGGGCACAAGTTGATGTTCTCACTGAAAGCATTGAGCCCCGTAAGTACTTTTTGTGGCTTGAAAATTTGAAATAAAATGCATACTGTACAAAATATTCACTGCCATTCTTTATCTCATTGACAGAGTTCATTCAGTTGGCTGTGAACTTTGAGGACAGTCGTCGTAAATGGTTGAGAGTCGAGCAGGAGCTGAATGCTTGTAAGGAGGTGCTCACCAAGGCTGAGACGGAGCGAGGAGCTCTGGAGGTCAAGCTCAAACATGCTCGCAACCAGGTAGATGTGGAGATCCGTCGCAGACAGAAAGCTGAGGCTGACTGTGCAAAACTGGTTTGTATGCCTCTTTTTGCATGTTTGCATGGTTGTGTTGTAGACCTGTTCTCTGAATTTCGGCTAAAACCAGATGTTTTCTCGTACTCCTGCAGGACCGTCAGATCCAGCTCATCCGGGAGTTGTTGGTGACTGAAGGCTCCAGTAACAGCATCCAGTTAAATGAAGAGCAGCGCTCAGCTCTGGCCTTTCTGAATGCCCGTTCACAGAATCCTGCAAACCTCAACACTAGCCGACGGTAAGAGAATGAACATCAAATCACATTATCGACCCTTTTTATTATGGATTTTTGACTAAACCTGGTTATTCTTTAAGAAATCCTTCAAGATTGGAATCATAAAAGATTAGATGAGGGGGTTTCAGTTTTATGCACTACCAGTCAAAAGTTTTTGGACAGTAAGATTTTTAATGTTTTTAAAAATCACTTATTTGATTCAAAATACAGCAAAAGCAGCAATATTGTGAAATAATTGTACTATTTAAAATAACTACTTTCTATTTGAATATATTTTAAAATGTAATTTATTCCTGTGAACAAAGCTACATTTTCAGCCTCATTACTCCAGTCTTCAGTGTCACATGATCCTTCAGAAATCATGCTGATATGCTGTTCAAGAAACATTTTTATTATTATTATCAATATTTAAAACAGTTGAGTACATTTTATTAGGATTCTTTGATGAATAGAAAGATCCAAAGATCAGCATTTACCTGAAATAAAAAGCTTTTGTAACATTATACACTATACCATTCAAAAGCTTTGAGTCAGATTTTATTTATTCTTTTGGGAAAGAAGTTATAGTAAATAATACTTTTATTTAGCAAGGATGCTTTAAATTTTTCAAAGGTGATGATGAAGTCATTTATGATGTTACAATAGATTTGTGTTTCAGATAAATGCTGTTCTTGTGAACTTTCTATTCATCAAAGAAACCTGAAAAAAATCTGCTCAACTGTTTTCAACATGATGATAAATAGTTTTTGAGCAGCAAAAAATATTACAATGATTTCTGAAGGATAATGTAACACTGAAGACTTGAGTAATGATGCTAAAAATTCAACATGCACTTTAAAATGTATTCAAATAGAAAACAGCTATTTTAAATAGTAAAATATTTGAACATGTACTTTTTTTTGCTGTACTTTGGATCAAATAAATGCAGGCTCAAATAAATGCAGGCTTGGTCTTGTCTTAGGGCAACTTCAGATGTTGACTGCTGATTGAAATGTTTCTTCTGCTTGCCTTCATCCCCCCCCCCCCCCACTCTCTTCTAGACTGACCACCATTGATGAATCAGCCTCTATCTTGTCAGACATCAGTTATGATAAAACTGATGATTCTTTGGTATGCCTTTTTCTTGAATACTAAAGCATTATACTGATATGTATCCCTGTCTCAAACCTGACAGGGAGAAAGTATAGCATTTAAATTTTTTTTTACAATTTTGTTAGGCTAGCTCATCTTTTATTTACCAGAGTTTTGTTGATGTGGTAATTTATTTCTGAACTTTTCTTTGAAAAAAAAGGACTGGGACTCTTCTGCGATCAGGACTGTTCGTCTCAAGAAACGGCAAAAGAGAGTAAGCTCCCCAAAAAACTATATTAACTCAGATTACATCCAAATTTCAGTCAGTACCTAATCATTTAATCTGTCTCCATGCAGCGCTCCTCCCGAAACCACACAGACGGCCCCCCTGCCGCTGCCAAGAGGTCTCGTTCCACCGGCCGAACCTCTGAGAAAGTAAGAGCGGCTTACATAAGCACAAGACTGACTGTCTAATACTAGTGAAAGACTCTTAAGTTTAAAGGCTCCCTGCAGGGCTTTGCTTTAGTCATTACGAGTAAAATGTTTCCACCAGTTCCTACGACCCATAGGAGTGTGAATATTGGGAAGTTTTGTCTTCTCTTGACATTGTGAGAACCAACAAGCTATTCCCTGGTTGATTTTGATGCGCTGTTAATGTCCAGTTAATACCTCTGTATTTTAGTTGAATGGGTAGTGAGTCAGAAATAGTTTGACAATTAATTCAAGTCACGTTTTCTCAGGGTAATGAGTCTCTGGTGGCTAAGACCACCGTGACGGTGCCCGCTGATGGCGGGCCCATTGAAGCTGTCACCACGGTGGAGGCTGTTCCTTACTGGACCCGAAGCCGCCGAAAAACTGGTAAGCTAAATTTATTATTGTCATTTGCAAAGGCGCACAGCGCAGAGCAAGAGAGTATTTGCATGAGTCATTGATTATGCGATTTTCTTATTGACCGAATAATAATGTGCAGGCTGCTGTTTTATAAATAAGCTCCACAGTGAGTCATGATATGAGGCTGCGGTATCATAAATATGCGTTGTTTTATTGAACAGGGTCAAAGATTAATTTTTTAAATAATTGAATACATGGTTTGTAGGACTCTGGGGTGTTTTAAATTGACCCCTTGTTGAGTCTCTTTATCATTGTTGTTTTTTTTTCTTTATGAGAGGGCTGTTTTGTATAGGATGTTTTTCATGATCATTTCTCACACCCTGAGCCTTTGCATTTCTGTTTAAGTATTCTGCAGTAGTGAGCACTGCTTCTCTCTCTGCTTTGTTCCTCAGCTGCTGTAGAGTGGGACACTGCTGACACCGACTCTGTTCAGTCTATGGATGTGTTCAAGCAGCCTAGTCAGCCCAATGGAGAGATCAAGGCAGAGCCCAGCACTCCCCAGGGCAACGGAGGTGTCCGTCTGCATGAGTTTGTCTCCAAAACGGTATGATGTGCTGCATACAAATCTTTTTAATCTCTCAAATCAATGCGCTTCTCCAAATGCATTGCTCTTAAGTCCCAACCAGAGGGTTGCTCACTCTTGGTTTTTGAAGTTATACAATTGTTAGTTCCATTTATAATTTGATTGCGCAAATCAGGGCTTTTCTAAAATGCGGGAAATGCAGTTGTTGTAAAGCTAATAAATAATTAAATGACATTTAAAGGGGATAGTTCATCCAAAAATAAAAAGTATAACACAAAGTATTCTCGTAGCTTCATAAAATTATGATTGGCTAAACTATCCCTTTAAGCAATGAGTGCTGATATAATAGTAACATTCATTGTTCACACCGATTCTATGATTTGCAAGATCGTAACCTATTTTTGTTATTATAGCAAAAAAAAAAAGCAAAGTAGAAATGTCCACATCAAATAAAGTTTTCAAAGCATGTAAAACTGCTAAAAACACAGTTTATATATGCCTGGCTCTTGTGATTTGTCTTAGGTGATCAAGCCGGAGTCTTGTGTGCCATGTGGTAAGAGGATCAAATTTGGGAAGATCTCCCTAAAGTGCAGGGACTGCCGTGTGGTGGCCCACCCCGAGTGCCGTGAGCGCTGCCCTCTTCCCTGCATTCCAACCATGACTGGGACTCCAGTAAAATCTGAGGAGGTGACAAATCTTTATGAAGCTTTATCATTTTTTCCTAATTTCTTTAAACATTTACCTTATTCATTGATTGCTTCTGGTGTCATTTTATTTATTTATTTATTTTTTTTTGTTCAACAGGGCATCCTAGCAAACTACGTCTCCTCCTCCTCTCCCATGATCCCTTCGCTAGTGGTGCACTGCGTTAATGAGATTGAGCAGAGAGGCCTACATGAGGTAACTCAATAAAGATGCCAAATTCTTAACAATACTAAACAAGACGAGTATGGTCTGAAAACCTGCATATTCCTTTGATAGACTGGTCTGTACCGAGTGTCTGGCTCCGATCGAGTGGTCAAGGAACTGAAAGAGAAGTTTCTGCGTGGGAAGACTGTTCCCCTACTCAGCAAGGTGGAAGATATCCATGCCATCACTGGGCTTCTTAAGGACTTCCTAAGGAACCTCAAAGAACCCCTGCTGACCTTCCGCCTCAACCGTGCCTTCATGGATGCAGCAGGTTAGTGTCGATGTATGAATAAGTGTTCAAAAATTGGGGCTTGTTGCATTATTTGATCAAAGCTACAGTAAAGACTAAAGGTTATGTTGTGAAAAATTATTACTATTTAATAAAACTTTTATTTTAATGTTTTAAAATGTAATTTATTCATGTGATGCAAAGCTGAATTTCAGCATCAAGACTTCAGTCTTATGTGTCATATCATCCTTCAGAAATCATTCTAATATTCTGATTTGCTGTAATTAAGACGGTTGTGCTGCTTAATATTTCTGTGAAAACCATTGGATTGACGTGAGGTTCTTTGATTAGAAAATGGAAAACGGTATTTATTTGAAATGGAAATCTTTTGTAACGTTACCAATGTCAACTTTTGCTTTTTCTTGTTTAGTTTAATATCACTACATTCAATAACTATTTAGTCTTTTCTCATAGAGCTGTCCGATGATGACAACAGCATTGCCTTGATGTATCAGAACATCAGTGATCTTCCACAGCCTAACAGAGACACTCTGGCCTTCCTCGTCATCCATTTGCAGAGGTAAACAGCACATATGCTCTCTAATTCTACAGAATGCTTTATTGCTGGTGCCACTTGCTGATAGTACTTAATTATAAAAACCAAATGTGTTTCTTACCAGATTACACTTGCATTTGTGATTATTAAAAGAATATTCCAAGTTTAAAGCAGCTTGAGCTGTCTAAAGACATCAGTGCCTTAAGAGATAGTTGTACTAGAGGGTGTAAAAGCGTAAATGTAAAAACTTTTAGGCATTACAAAAAAACTTTGCTTCAAGTATATTATACTTGCAGCTTGCAGCAATTATTATTACAGCTGCATAATTTTAATGTATTTATAATGCAGTAAATACCCTGTAGACATCCAACATCTTACAGTTAAGGGGGCAGTTCGCTCAAAAATGAAAATTCTGTCATTAATTCCTCGCCCTAATGTCTTTCCAAACCTGTAAAACCTATTAAGATATTTTTGTTGAAATCCAAGAGCTTTCTGACCCTGCATAGACTGCAATGCTACTGACACTTTTAAGACCCAGAAACATGGTAAATAGAGATGCACACTCGTGAATGTGCAGTGAAGACTGTCAAGGAAGAGAAGATATTGTTTGAAAAAAAAAAAAAAAAACTTAACTAAGAATTAAGTGTTCCCATAGCTTTATAACATTACGGTTGAACCACTGATGTCACATGGACTATTTTAACAATGTCCTTAATACCCTTCTGGGTCTTGAACATGTCAGTTGCGTTGCTGTCTGTGCAGGGTCAGAAAGCTCTCAGGCTTTCATCCAAAATATCTTAATTACCCTGTCATTCTAAACCCATCTTACGGGTTTAGAATGACAGGAGGATGAGTAACAAATGACAGAATTTTCATTTTTGGGTGATCTATCCCTTTAAACTGTATTTGACTAAACTGAATAAAATGGTTACACAATTGTTACCAGATATGTATGCCAATCAATCTTAGAAACTTTTTTTCTTTTCTCTAAATGTTTTGTATTTAAAGTCTTTCCATCACACATCCTTATGATTTATTGTGTTTCTCAGTTAAGTAAAACTATCAGTTCAGCATAATTTGGAGCAACATTCTTGGAAATTAAAGTCCCCATGAAATGTGACCCTGGACCACAAAACCAGTCATAAGGCTCAATAAATAAGCTTTCTATTGATGTATGTTTTGTTAGGATAGGACAATATTTGGCTGAGATACATCTATTTGAAAATCTGGAATCTGAGGGTGCAAAAAATCAAAATACTGAGAAAATCACCTTTAAAATTGTCCAAATTAAGTTCTTAATGCATATTACTAATCAAAAATTACATTTTGATAGGTTTACAGTAGGAATTTTACAAAAAATCTTCATAGAACATGATCTTTACTTAATTTCCTAATGATTTTTGACATAAAAGAAAAATCTATAATTTTGACCCATACAATGTATTTTTGGCTATTGCTACAAATATACCCCAGCGACTTAAGACTGGTTTTGTGGTCCAGGGTCACATATAAGTTGTTGTTGTTTTTGGCTTCTAGTATGAATATGTTAGCCTTAAGACTAACTATAAACTAGTGTGCAAAGACAAAATTCACATTTAGAAGATATTCAAAACTTAGTCTCTAACTTCCGCCAATATGGATCGACGATTTTAATGACATCACCCTGCACTTCAGCTTCTCATCAAACTTTGTCCAATCAAATGCTCTCTAGAATCTGAAGCGCCCTGTCCTATACACTAGAAATAGACACTGAAGCTGCGGCTGAAATCTGTCAGTTCACAGAATTAGCATTTTCTGTATGCTGAATGGCACAAAGTACACTATATAGGGAATAGAGAACGATTCAGACAGTGTAAATATGCTTTCCAGAAGGGCAAAGTAAGTCTGGTTTCACGCTGTCACACGAACCACTGCAGCACACACACAGTCTGATCCGGTCCATAGACATGATTGCACAGAGTAGGTCATATGCGTAAATCGACGTAAACCTCAAAACGTATCAGACTTATTTGAATTCCACACAGAATGCTATATCTTATAGTGATTATATGAGTTTGTGGCTGTCAAATGCAGCTTTACCAAGCTCAACAGCTCTGGCCCAAGCTTTGATATGAATTTTAAAGTTTTCCTGTTTCAGCTGAAATTACGTCAACGTATAGAATAATGCTGCATGTTTCAAAGCACTTCAGTGGACCTTTAAAACTTGTCACTTGTGTTGGCAGTTTTTAGGCTGTGAGATGTATTATTTTCATATAATGAGACTATTATATATCCATCATTTTCAGGGTGGCCCAGAGCAAAGTTACAAAGATGGACATAACCAATCTGGCTCGTGTGTTTGGGCCCACAATTGTGGGTCATGCCGTACCTGACCCAGAACCGATGACCATCCTGCAGGACACAAAACGTCAGCCAAAAGTAAGTAACCTTTTCCAGAAGTATACTTTTTAGTGTTTTGGCCTACAGTTTTTCACCAAGCACTTTCTTTTTTTCTTTTTTTCAGGTGGTTGAGCGTCTCCTGGGTCTGCCTGTGGAGTACTGGAGTCAGTTTATGATCAGCAACAATGACCATGCACACAATGATCACATGATCATCGAGAACGCCAATGTCCACGCAACTCCTGATCAGAAAAGTATGAATTTCACAGATTAACCAAAAACAACCCGACTATTTCGTCATTGTATTAAAACATGCTTATTTTTTTGTCCTGTAGCGAGTATGTTTGGACCCCTTACGACTCCTGACCAGCAGATGAACAAGACCCCATCGTCCAGCTCTCTCTCCCAGCGCATGAAGAATGCAACTCTCAATGCTATCACTCCAAAGTATGTTTGAATCCTGTCATGTTCTGCCAGTATTGTTGTCTGAGTAGAAGTGAACTAACCATTATGAACATCCCTCCTGTTTTTAGGTTTTCGAGCAGGAGCAGAGCTGCGGTCAGCGCCTCTCGCCAGGGGCACTTCTTCGCTTCACCTCTCCTAAAGTAGCCCTGAAGCTCCTCAAGGCTAAGAGGTTTTCTTTTCTTTGGGAAACAGCTGCAATATTTTACAGTATCCTACTTGCATATTTTATATCTGGTTTGTCCCTCATTTTTAACCATATTAACGCTACTCTTTTTTTTTTTTCTCTGTCGAGTTTTCTAGCAACATTTGTATTTTAGTCGCCTTTAAATGTTTTAATGTACTGTTAACATTCTCAGAACCAAAGCGATGGGCTATTATAAGCACTTCCATCAATCCCTCAAACCTCATTCTGCATCAGTTTGGGAGTTCTTTATCAAGAAACCTGAACTTGATTGTAGCGCCTAAAACAAAAAAAGGTTATGCTGTATGCAAGATTTGTATGTAGTATAATCTGAAGCCGTAACCTTGTTTATTGCTTGTATATTTTAATTGTGTGTTTTACAAAAAGACAGGCAAAATCTCAATCTCGTAGAGGGTTTAAGGCCGTAGTGACTATCAGGTTTTTCTATGTAGAGTGTAAACTGTGTTTTTTAACACGGTCAAGCTTAGATTTCACAGCCAGTAGGTTTAATACAGAATTTGTTAAAATGATGCTGCTGATGTTAAATGTACTTTTGAATCTTCTTGAGATTTGTCAGAAAATTGAGTATCCTATGCAATTTGTATGCGAAAACACTATTGGTTGTTTTGATTGGGCATTTTGTCTTTCAGCTTCATAATTGCTTTTGATCATAAGTGAACATGGCCAGGATTTGTTCGGATTTTCACTATGGCATTGAATTGTTTATGCAGTTTTGACTCAATTTGTTATTTTATACCATATTTAAAGTAGAAACAAAAAAGTGCCCTCTGAGAATTGACTGATTTTGAAGGATCTAGTGTACCTCATCTAATTCACAAAAGATTATACTGATTAGTCGTTCTTTACTGTATACAATTGGTCATTTTCATTTCAGTGGTGCGTTGTTTCTGGACCAGTAGTTGTGCAGCACTGAACTGTCAAGCTTTCATTGTTTTAAAAGGGCAATTGTTTACTGTCAAACACTGTTGATTTATCAACTCCAGTTGCTTTTCACTTTGAGTGGTGTGATATTTTGTAAGACTTGTGCTGTTTGTAAAATACATTCATTTATTGCAAGTCCTTCGTGTCTGTCTTTCAACACATTGCATTGGGGTTTAAAGTTGGACTGAAAGTGGTGAGACCTAAATGTTCTCATTTAAAATACAATACAAAATCACTGAAGCACAAATTTTGTCAGAATATGAGACTGGAAATTAATAGAAAAAGAAGTACGGATAGATTTCTCAAGTCCTTGTGGGTTACAACTGTCAAGTAACTGATCCAGAAATGAGAACATCTATATAGTTGTTGTGTTTTTTTTGTTTTTTTTTAGTTAAGGAATGGTTTACTCAAATGGAAGTTTGCTTAAAATTCACTTGCGTTCAAGTCATCCAAGATGTAGGTGTTTTTTTTTTGTTGTTGTTTTTCCCCCCTCCAAATCTGTTTTGATGAAGAAATTTAGCATATTTACTCACCAATGGATTCTCTGCAGTGAATGGGTGCCGTCAGAATTAGTTTAAACATCACAATAATTCACAAGTAATCCACAAGATTCCAGTCCATTAAGATAATGAAAAGCATAAAGCTGTGTTTGTAAAAAAATTTATCAACATACTTTAACCTCAAGCTATTGTTTATAGACTACAATAATAGTTAATACTGCTTTCTTCAGCAAAAAAAATGTTTCATCTGAATCAGGAGTGAAATATGCAAAGATCAAGCACTGTTTACAAGTGCTTAAGTTAATATTTCTGAACAAATACAAGTAAAAAAAAATTAAATCTCTTTTTGTTCACTGAACATGCATTTATTTGATCCAAAATACAGTGAAAAATTTTTACTATTAAAGATAACACTTTTCTATTTGAATATATTTTAAAATGTCATTTATTCATGTGATTTAAAGCTCAATTTTCAGCGTCATCACTCTAGTATTTAGTGTCACATGATTCTTCAAAACTTATTGTAATATCAAGACAACTGTTTAAGAAACTTATCAATATTTAAAACAGTTCAGTATATTATTTTAGGATTCTTTGAATAGAAAGACCTAAAGATCAGCATTTATCTGAAATAAAAAGCTTTTGTTACATTACACACTACACCATTCAAAAGCTTGGCGTCAGGGAAAGAAATGATAGAAATTAAAACTTTTATTTAGCAAGGATGCTTTAAATGTATCAATCGTGATGATAAAGACATTTATAATGTTACAAAAGATTTCTATTTCAGATAAACGCTGTTCTTCTGAACTTTCTATTCATCAAACCAACCTGAAAAAATTCTACTCGGCTGTTTTTATTTTTATTTTTTGACCAGCAAATCAGAATATTAGAATGATTTCTGATCATGTGACTGGAGTAATGATGCTAAAAATTCAGCTTTAAAATCACAGGAATAAATTAGATTTTAAAATGTCTTCAGATAGGAAAAAGGTATTTCAAATAGTACAAATATTTAAACATTTTACTGTTTTTTTTTTCTTGTACTTTAGATCAAATAAATGCAGGCTTGGTGAGCAGAAGAGACGTTTAAAAAAAAAACAAAAAAACATTAAAAATCTTACTGTTCAGAAACTTTTGACTGGTAGTGTATGTGGGTGGATTTTGATTTTGAAAACATGACTTTTCCACTGGAGGAAGTGTTGTTACACATTATAGCTAGAAGCACCTGGTTTAAAATTAAAATGCCTTAATTATGTATTTGTTATAAAAACTCAGCTTTTCGTTTCACAAGTATTGATGGACTGGAGTCGTGTTGTGGATTATTGTGACGTTTATATCAGCTCTTTGGACTCTCATTCTGACGAAACCCATTCACTGCAGAGGACCTATTGGTGAGCAAGTGATGTAATGCTAAATTTCTCCAAATCTGTTCTGTAGAAACAAACACATTTTCATTGTTGATGGCCTGAGGATGAGTCAATTTTCAGCAGACTGCTCACACTATTGTGTCTATGTATCCAGCCATTTACAAGAGCGCTTGTGCTCATTTGTGACCCTGGACCACAAAACCAGTATTAAGTATCACGGTATATCTGTAGCAATAGCCAAAAATACATTGTATGGGTTAAAATTATACATTTTTCTATAATGCAAAAAATCATTAGGATATTAAGTAAAGATCATGTTCCATAAAGATATTTTGTAAAATTCCTACTGCAAATATAGCTAAACTTATTGTTTGATTAGTAATATGCTTTGCTAAGAACTTAATTTGGACAACTTTAAAGGTGATTTTCTCAGTATTTAGATTTTTTTTTGCACCCTCAGATTTTCAAATAGTTGTATTTCGGCCAAATATTGTCTTATGCTAACAAACCATAAATCAACGGAAAGCTTATTTATTCAGTTTAATGAACTAAAATTTCTGTAAATATGCTTCATTCTCCTTTAAATTTGGGGAAGGGCCACAGCAGTGGAGTGTTTTTGATGTAGTTCTGGAAAGCAGGATCTGATCCCCACTTCTTCATGGCTTGTTTCTCAAGAATGGGGATCCCACTAACGTATCTCAGTAAGAACCAGACAAAGAGAGGAGAAACAGCACTGAGGTATTGAGGTCCACGCATGACGGAGGAAGCGGACAGGAACAGGCCTGACCATTGCAGGATCTCCCCCAGATAGTTTGGGTGTCTGCTGTATGCCCATAGTCCATGATGAATAAACCTTCCCTGTGAATACAAGTAGGCTTACATGATTAATGCCTTAACATTAATTAAAATGTCAAATGCAAATGAATAAGCACTCAGGTCAGGATTTCTTGAAGCTAAATTCTAAATATTGAATTAAAGGTGAAGCCCTAAACACATAAAGTAGCTGTTTCAGGCTGGTTAGGATGTTCAAAAAAACCAACCAGCAAATGGTTTAAATATAGTTTCTGTATATTCAACCCATGAGAAAGCAATTGGTATTCCTCTCTTAGTAAAAAAAGAATAATTGGTATGGCTGACAACAACCAGAGGGTTAGGAAACAGCCAGTTTGATCCAGTGTGTTATCTATAGAGCACAGGCCTTATAAAAATTACACTTTTATGTTAAAATATCTTTTATGATGTAGGTTATATGACTATATGTCTTAATTTTATTTCCACAACTGAGTAGTCTTATCGGGTTATTATTATCAGTGCAAGTTATTACTCACAGCGTTATCTGGATCACTCTTAAAATTCCACTTCTGCTGGTCGGCAATGGCCTCTGTAGCAAAACCCAGCCCCCATATTCCCCAGCCGAGGTAGTCACGCGGGCCCAGGGGCTCATCTCTCCTCTCACTGTTTAGAATTAGGGTGGGCAACAGGGTAATAAAGACCCACAAAGCTGGAAAAAAGGAGAAACGAGTTTAATTTTAATGAAATTAATGATGGCAGTCTTTTTACTCAAGGTTTAGTAAAGGTACTATAATAGAATAGAATATTCAAATAGAATAGAATTGAAATACATGGTAATTATGTGACAGAATAGATGCATTAACGTTAACAGTGTAGAACAGGTGCAAAGTTCAACTTGATGATTCATAATGTAGTTATGTGATTTATTATGTGATATAGAATAGAACTTGTAAGTTCCACTTCTACTTATAGTATAAGGTTCATAATAGAATATGATTTAATATTGAAATGGACTAGAATAGAGATATAGAATAGGTGCAAAGTTCATCTAGTTTTCATAATAATGATTCAGAACAGAAAAGAATAGAATAGGATGAGTAATTGATCTTTATTATCTGACACAGAAGAGAACCTGTAAGCAACATATACATTTAAAGGTTGTATCAGCGATTTCTAGCCTAAAACATAAAGTGTAAAATTCAGCTGATCTTTCATCGCGATCCGCTCGCTGCCTGCCCCATAAATTGTCTGTGAAAAAACCGCGTCTCTCTGGTCAGCCTAGGGTCCGAGATATGCCAAAAAAAACAATCGGCGCTATCAACACACCACAGATAAACAAACCGTGTTCCAACCAATCAGCGTCAGGGGGTTCGTGTTGTGGACTTTCCTACTGGTGCAGGGATGTGAGGGAGGCGGAGCGAAAGTCCACAACACCAAACCCCTGACGCTGATTGGTTGGAACAATGTTTGTTTTTGCTGTGGAATGGTTGGTAGTGCCGATTGGTTTTTTTTGGCATATCTCGGACCCTTGGCTGACCAGAGAGACGCGTTTTTTTCACAGACAATTTATGGGGCAGGCAGCGAGCGGATCGTGATGAAAGATCAGCTGAATTTTACACTTTATGTTTCAGGCTAGAAATCGCTGATACAACCTTTAACTTCTATTTATGGTATTTGATTCCTAATAGAATAAAATAGTGTAGTATATTGAAATAGAACAGAATTGACATATGTGGTCATTATGTGGCAGAACAGAACAGTATAGAATAAGATCAACTTCTACTTTTCATAATAATGATTCATAATATAATATAATATTGAAATTGAATAGAATCGAGGAATATGGTCATTATGTAACCATATAGAATAGGTGCAAAGTTCAACTTCTACTTTTCATAAAAACGATTCAAAATAGAATAGGATGAATATTTGATCTTTATTATGTGATATTGAAAAGAACAGGATAGAACTTGTTAGCAACATATATGTTTAACTTCTATTTATGGTATTTGATTCATAATAGAATAGAATATTGAAATAGAATAGAATTGACATAGAATAGAAATGGTATAGAATAGGTGAAAAGTTCAACTTCTACTGTCTATAATAATGATTCAGAATATAATATACTTAAATGAAATATGATGAATATTTGATCTTTATTATGTGATAAAGAATAGAACTTGTAAGCAACTTGCAAGTTTCTACTTATGGTATTTGACTCATAATATAATATAATATTGAAATTGAACAGAATCGAGGTATATGGTCATTATGTGACCGCATAGAATAAGTGCAAAGTTCAACTTCTACTTTTCATAAAAATGATTCAAAATAGAATAGAATAGGATGAATCTTTATTATGTGATATAGAATAGAACTTGTTGGCAATATATATGTTTAACTTCTATTTATGGTGTTTGATTCACAGAGTAGAATATTGAAATAGAATAGAATTGACATGGTCATGTGACAGAATAGAACGATATAGAATAGGTGCAAAGTTCAACTTCTCTTTTTCCTAATAATGATTCATAATATAATATACTGAAATAGAACATGTTTAATATTTGATCTTTATTGTGTGATAATGACTAGAACTTGTAAGTTCAACACTTCAACTTATACTTATGGTATCTGATTCATAATATAATATTGTATTGAAATTGAATAGAATCGAATTGAATAGAATCAAGGTTCAACTTCTACTTTTCATAAAAATTATTCATAATATACTGAAATAGAATATGTTGATTATTTGATCTTTATAATATGATAGAGAATAGAACAGAATAGAACTTGTAATCAGCTTGTCAGTTCAAACGTCTATTTATGGTATTTGATTCATAATATTATATCATATAATATTGAAATTGAATATAATTGAGATACATGGTCATTATCTTTATTATGTGATATAGAATAGAACAGAATAGAACTTGTAAGCAACAGGTAAGTTTAACTTCTATTTATGGTATTTGGTTCATAATGGAATAGAATTAAATTTACATATGTGACCCTGGACCACAAAACCAGTCTTAAGTCGCTGAGGTATATTTGTAGCAATAGCCAAAAATACATTGAATGGGTCAAAATTTTTGATTTTTCTTTTATGCCAAAAATCATTAGGAAATTAAGTAAAGATCATGTTCCATGAAGATTTTTTGTAAAATTCCTACTGTAAATATATCAAAATGTAATTTTTGATTTGTAAAATGCATTGTTAAGAACCTAATTTGGACAACTTTAAAGGTGATTTTCTCAGTATTTTGATTTTTTTGCACCCTCAGATTCCTGATTTTCAAATAGATGTATCTCGGTCAAATATTGTCCTATCCCAACAAACCATACATCAATAGAAAGCTTATTTATTGAGCTTTCATGTGATGTATACATCTCAGTTTTGTAAAATTTAACCTTATGACTGGTTTTGTGGTCCATGGTCACATATGGCCTTGTGACAGAATAGAATAGGTGCAATGTTCACCTTCTACTTTTCATAATATAATATACTAAAACAGAATAGAAATAGAAAATCTTTATTATGTGACAGAATAGAACTTGTAAGCAACTTAAATTCAACTTCTGGTATTTGATTCAGAATAGAATAGAATAGAGATATATAATCATTATGTGATAGAATAGAACAGTATAGAGTAGGTGCAAAGTTCAGTTATTGTGTGACTCAGAATAGAAACAAATTGCAAAAGAATAGGTTGAATATTTGATCATTATGTGACATAGAATAGAGATAGATGATTATTATGTGCAAGAAAATAACAGTATATAGTAGGTACAAAGTTTAGTTATTGTGTGACATAGAACAGAAAACAATGTACTAGAATATTGAAATAAATAGTTTATGAATAGTTTAAATATTTGATCATTATGTCAAATAGAATAGAGATATATGATCATTATGTGACAGAATAAAACAGTATAAAGTAGGTGCAAAGTTCAGTTATTGTGTGACTCAGAAGAGAAAAATTTGTTATAGAATATTAAAATAGAACAGGTTGAATAATTGATTATTATGTGAAATAGAATATGTACAAAAAAACATGCTTCTTACGTGATTCATATAATTTAATAAGTTTGTGACACTATTTTAGAGTAATGTATCAAGACTGAACACAAATGACCTACTGCAGCCATCAATTAACAGTAACTATGCAAATAATCAATAGCAGTAGTTGAAATACCTTGCACGGTCCAGTACACAAAGAATGTCCCAGGGCTGTCTCTGACATTGTTAAATCTCCGGTCTTGTCCTTCCTTTAGGATTCTAAGAAAGAGAAATGTCCCGAGCCTGCAGGACAAGGCCCAATCTGTTACTTATTGACTTATTAACCAGACCATAATGGATACATTAATACAACATGAAGCTGGACTGACTTCACTTTTGATAATGCTGTTAAAGCAACAAGACTCCAATAAATAGACCTGTCTTTTATTTTATTGATCACTTTCATCTGTCTATCCATGTATATATTTATCTATCTATCTATCTTACCTCAGACCCCAGGCACTGACAAGTCCAGTTTGTACGTTCTGTCTAAGGTGGCCACTTCCACCCCATATACGACTCAGATGAGCCAGCAATATGAAGGTACCAGATCCTACAAAACAACACAATTAATTTGTTATTAAACTGATAAGGCATTCAATATCCTACTAGATATGGGCAGAGCAGCCAGTCACCTGTGTCCGTCCATTTTAAAAGTGAGGCGTGTTCACTGAATATTTCACCAATGAACCTAGAGACAATTGGTAGCAAAGTTCAAGGATTCTCAAGAGCACACTTCTCAGGGAGAAAGAGAGAAGGAATAGCGCTTAGGGAGCTGGGTTGGAAAGACTGAAATGATTGGATAATATCTGTACTCCACTGAAAAGAAATGCAAACTGACTGCTGACAGGTGAGTAAAAGCTCTTTTTCTATGTAGAAGATAAGACTGAAATACATGGATAAGTCCTCACAGGTAATCCTCATAAATTGCTGTTACTTTATACATGCCATGCATAAAATGCTAATCAATACAGCTGTTAAAATTAACCTATGCAGTATTATACTGATTATGTATTACATTCTAAATGGTCTTAAAATTATGTGTATAATGTATTTTAAACATCTAGACAGTTCGTTTAACTTTAAAATGTATGTTTACGTACGAACACAATTTATTTAAGAATTTATAAAGATTAAAATAATATATAAATTTGCACATCTACTAATTTATATTATTTTCAAGATCATATCCGAGTTACAGTCTTTCATTTTTTCACCCGTTTTCTGACAAACCCCGCCTCTTTTGCAAGATTGACAATGATGTATCCATAATTTGGCCAATTATACATCGGATACTCTAAGAGAAATTGATCTGATTGGTTGAGAGCCCGGCTTGCCGGAATACGGGCGGGGAAAGCCATGCACTTCAGTACACTGGTGTAAAATCGTGTCTTGTGGGTGGAGACGTATTTATGGTCGTTTCACAACACGTTATTGTAGTTTAGATAACCGCCGTCTCGAAATACAATTTGATAACCTATTTTTGACGTTAATAAAGTAAAGAATAAAAAAAAAAAAAAACGCTGCATGAGTTGCGACGCAACAAAACAACTACAATAGGCGAGATACTATTTATGTGTGTGCATTATAATGCATAACCATTACAAATCCGACAAAGCAAGGATAATATTACTATATCAATATCGTGTGACAGCACCTTTTGGATAAATCATTTACCTGCCAAGTCGTAAAACTTTTCCGTTTTGAAAGCAGACGCTAGTGCCCATCCGACCCACTGAATGGCCAAATCGGTGGCTGCACACTTGGCCAACGTGCTTCCCATGATCATGTCCAGCAGGTCTTGAAGAAGAAGCAATGTTACAAACTTGAGTTCAATCAAAACAGCAGATCAAAGTTCAAAACGTCTACATTTGCGAGGAGGAGGAGTGGCTAATGCTTCTTATGTATGTACTATGACTTCTGGGAAGTGTAGTTTGGAAATATCTGTAACGCTTTTGATGTCTTAGGTACTGAATAGGATGTGGATATGGAACAGAATAAATTGAATGTTTGGTGTTTGGTGGCCATTGGTAAATTTTATGGGTATGGCTTCAGGTCTCATCCACGCCCAGCTATTTTTAGCTCTATAAAATAGCTGGTTACCATGCTATATTAATGTATTAGCCTAATTGTGAGCACACTGGTTTGTAGTGCAAATGGTTTTACCATTTTCTGCATGTTGCGGCTAATGAACCAGAAGTCTCACCCATAGGCTTACTTCCTTGTTAAAGAAAAAGGTGGATAGAATCAGATGCAAAGTTCAGCTACTTCTTATCGCATTTCTTATATTTATTTATATGGTGATTTTTACAATATAGACTGTTTCAAATCAGCTTCACAGTACAGGCAAACAACAGTGTTAATGTTGCAAAAATTTTTTTTTTTTTTTCTCAATGATTCTGTTTTAGCTGAAAAGCAGCTCTACAGAAAGCAATATTGTCATTATTCAACTCAATTAAGTTAAATGCTGATTCATAATATAATATAATAAACACTACCAGTTGAAAGTCTTTAATGTTTTTATTAAGTATCTTCTAATTACAAAGCCTGCACTTATTTGATTCAAAATGCAGCAAAAAGCAACATTTTGAAATATTTTTACAAATTAAAATAACTGTTTTCTATCTGAATATATTTTAAAATGTAATTTCATGTGATTTCAAAGCTGAATTTATAGCATCATTACTCCAGTCACATGATCCTTCAGAAATCATTCTAATATTCTGATTTGCTGCTCAAAAAACATTTGTTATTATGTTGAAAATTATTATGAGTAAATTTTTTTTAAGTTTCTTTGATAAACAGAAAGTTCAGAAGAACAGCGTTTATCTGAAATAGAAATCTTTTGTAACACTATAAATGTCTTTATCTTCACATTTGAGCAATTTAAAGCATCCTTGCTAAATAAAAGTATCAGTTTCTATAATTTCTTTTCCGAAAACATGAGACCGACTCCAAGCTTTTGAATAGTAAAAATATTTCACAATATTACTGCTTTTGCTGTATTTTGGAAGAAATAAATGCAGGCTTGGTGAGCAAAAGGGAATTCTTAAAAAACAAAAAAATCTTTTGACTGGTAGTGTAATATATAATATATGACTCTAGCATCCCCTTGACCCTATACAGGACAAGCGGTTTGAAAAATGGTGAATAATATACTATAATATAGGCCTAATATAATAAAATTTCAACATTCTCCACAAGTGGGCCCTTACCTGACCATTAACTGTAAAATATGACTCAGGGGCCGCCAATGCTCAAGTCATGTCCTGGAAAGATAAGAATTTTATGACTTATGACTGTAGAAGAAGCCAAGAAAAGGTGTGTTTGGAGTAGAGTACAGACGTATGTACTGACACCAGGTCAACTGTATTTTACGCTAAAAGTTTATTTTATTTTCCAGGGCTAGCCAGGTGATTTAAGGGTCTAACAAAACATTATTCAAGAAGAAAACAAGTGGAGAACATGGCAGAGAGCAAATCCAGCATCAGCTCGAAAGGAGGGGCCAATGTGCTTGCTAAACGGGTGCAGAAACAATTCAGCAGAGCACAGGAGAAGGTACGTGGCAGGAATCATAAAACACAATGTGATTTACAAATGTGTCTTCCTGTTTAGTCATTTTCATCCAATAATCAATCCAGTCACATGACATTGGGAGTGGGACATAGGAGTAGCTGACACAGGTTGCTTTATCTACTCCATTGACAAGAGCCAACGTAAACATGCATCTTCCTTCTCTGCTTAACTAGCTCATTTATAGCCATAATTGTATTTTATTTGATTACCAAACGTTGACCAAGTCACCATTTACTTTTCTGTTTTCATCTGAGTTTGTTTTAGCCAGGGATGTCCAGCCCTGTTTCTGAAGATCTACCTCCCAGCAAACTTCGGCTCCAACCCTCATCAAACCAGCTAATTACGATTTTTAGGAGCACTAGATAGATGTGTTTGGGCAGGGTTAGAGTTGAACTCTGATCTAAGAGATCTCCAGAGACAGGACTGGACAACTCTGGTTTAAACCCTTTCATATCTTGTCATCTCAAACTGTCTACTGGAAAAATCAGGTGAATAGTTCTATCTACAACCATGTAAGGAAGCTTTTTTCTTCGCCAGTGTGTGCTTATTAATATTTCAAGGTTCAGGTGTAACATCCACTGCGGTGCTGTCAGTACAAGTTTGAGAATCCCCTTGTCATGGCTGTAAGGTATGTAATATGTGATGCGTTGCAGGTGTTGCAGAGGTTTGGCAAATCCGAGGAGACCAAAGATGAGCACTTTGAGGAGTGTGCGATGAACCTCCAATCCCAGCAGGTACATTAGATTTGCTATGGTAAATAAAGTAACTGCTTTGAAGATGATTTGAAAAAGATTGCCTAAAATGTCTTCTGTTCTCCTTTGCAGAGCGATGGATACAGAATATACAAGGATCTTAAAGCGTACCTCAACGCTGTCACAGGTTGGCTCTTTGCTATGAGATTCTTATAGGAGATGTGCATCTTATAAACAGGAATACTGACATCCTTTACTGTGCTTGTATGTTTAACAGTAATGAGGGATGCCTCAAGTCGACTATTTCAGTCCATGTATGATGCCTATGATGATAGGTGGGACGGAGCAGAGGATCTTGGGGCAGTTGTGGAGGTTAGTCTCAGAGACCACTTAAAGAATATATAGAGTGTTTTCATGATGCATCATCATTCAGCCATATTGGTGGCACTTAAACAATGCCACTAAAACAAACTGCTGCTGAAAATGGTCAATTAATGTCATGTTTTGGGCTGTACTAATCGGTTGGACCGGGAAAAACATTTGGAGTACTATAGACTGTCACAAATCAAAGAGAAGAGTGCAAAAACTGTCTGAGGAACAGAAGATGTTTGTTATTGGCCAAACTGAACCAGGATTTCCAGGACAAGAATGTTGACAACATTCGTGTTTGTTTTTATCATTTCTGGTCAGGTAGGTGAAATATTAGGCTAATATCTTAATTAATTCTGCTTGTATGTATCTTTACCGCCTATTAAATTTTGTTTGTCAAAATATTGGGCCCTTTCCTGCTTACTAAGTCCTTCTCTATATAATTTAGCAGCTTCTACATGTTCTTTCCATGGTTTAGACAGCATAAATTAGCAGAACAACGTATTCAGTAGTACATTAACTGTGCAATCCATTCTGTTGTTTACATCCGAGTATTGCCAACATGGCCGCATATCCAGGTAACTGACCAAATCGGTGACGTAAGTGCAAAGCCTCTATGGTAATATGAAAAAAGTAAACTTCTGACAGAACATTATGACATAAATCATATAAATCACTTGTTTTGACACCAGCAGGTAAAGTTACAGCAGGAGTCCATGTCTCTCTTGCCTCCCCTGAGCCCACTGAGTTTTAAAAGACTTTGTAAAGCATGCAGTGGATTTGATAGGGGGTAATTGAGAATGAATGGGGGAAATCATGGGAGAGAAGGCAATGCCTCCATGGTGATATGATTGGATATGACTAGTTATGACTGGTTATGTTCGGCTGTAATTGGTTCATATGATAAATCCCGCCTCTTGTGTTTGTTGCGTTCTGCATTCGCAAATTGTGAATCAGAACAATATAATGGGAAGACTAATTTAAGTACACAACTCACACACTTACATATCACTACTTTGTCAAATCAAAATCAAACATCAGCTGGCGCGAAAACATGATCTGTGGGGTTTTTTTTAGAGAGCAATCACTAAAAAAATTATTGAAATAGAGGGTTTGCACTTACGTCACGATTTGGTCAGTTACCCGGATGTGCGGCCATATTGGTGATACTCAGATGTAAACAACAGCATGGATTGTATGGTTAATGTACTACTGAATACGTTGTTCTGATAATTTATGCTTTCTAAACAACGGAAAAACTGTGTAGAATCTGCTAAATCATATAGAGAAGGACTTAGTAAGCAGGAAGTTTGTTAAGATATTAGCCTAATATTTCACCTACCTGACCAGAAATGATAAGAACAAACACAAATGTTGTCAGGATTCTTGCCCAGGAAATCCTGGTTCAGTTTGGCCAACCACAAACACCTTTTGTTGCTTCAGACAGTTTTTTTTTTGCACTCTTCTGCTTAATTTGCTACAACTTTTGGCAGTCTACAGTACTTCAAATATTTTCCCACTTCGAACGAATAGTACAGCCCAAAACATGACAATAATTGACCATTTTTATTAATGTTTACTTAACCAAGAAAATGTGACTGGGACATGAATTTCCGACAGACAGACAGACAGACAGACAGACAGACAGACAGACAGACAGACAGACAGACAGACAGACAGACAGATAGACAGACAGACAGATAGATAGATAGATAGATAGATAGATAGATAGATAGATAGATAGATAGATAGATAGATAGATAGATAGATAGTTGCCTATATAAATACAAATATGGCTGTCTGTGTTCCAAAGGGAGAAGACCTGCTGTGGAAAGATTATGAGGACAAGCTGCGTGATCAGGCATTAATCACAATGGAGTCTTACATGAGCCAGTTTCCAGATGTCAGGGTAACAACGGCTGCTTCAAATACACATAAAATTCTCTGTCATTTAAAAAAAAATGCACAACTATTTTTCTTCATGATTCAGGAAAAAGTGGCCAAGCGAAACAGGAAACTCGTAGACTATGATTCTGCCCGCCATCACCTGACAGGGCTACAGAATGCTAAAAAGAAGGATGATGTCAAAATTGGAAAGGTATTGTATGACATGTTCAACTAATTTCATATATTCTGCCCGACAGTAAGTTTGTTCATAGGCATTCCATGCATGTTCTTTTCTATCAAACTTGATATTACTAGTGACATATTGACACGATTCAAATTTAATAAAGGATAGATGTATAGGATTTTCTTTTTGTGCTGTTGCTTTTATAGGCAGAGGATGAGATGAAGGCAGCAAAGGTGATATTTGAGGGCATGAACAACGAGCTGAAGGTGGAACTGCCTATTCTTTTTGACAGGTGAGTTCTGGGGTTATTTTTCTAGTACACATCTGGATTGTCTTTAAATCTTAATGTCCGTTACCTTAATTAAGTTTTATTTGTTCTGCATTATATAGTCGCATTGGATGCTATGTCACAGTCTTCCAAGCCATTTGCAACCTCAGAGACATCTTCTACAAGGAGCTTACCAAGGTAAACCAAACTATTTAAAAAAAAATACTTGGATCAAAAATGTGATCCCGTATGTTCTGCAAGTACCTGAAACCTCTTTTTTTCTTTTTTTGACCCCAAGAACAATGAGGATTTACAGACTGTGATGAAAGAGCTGAGCAGCCAGCATCCGGACAAGAACTTTGTCGTGAAGAACTTCAACCGGTATAAGGCTTTGTAGTCTGTTCTTCTATATACAGTATTTCTTTAAATAAACAAGTGAAATATCAGTAGTATAATACTTTAGAGTAACAAACTACTCTGTTTGTTTTTCTTTTAAGCTCTGGTTCCTTGAAGAGAAGGTCATTTAGAGATACTTTGTCCCCCAGATCACTTAAAAGCTTTTATGATTTCCACACCAGTTACAACCCCAGGGGCTCTCTAAGGTAAAAAAAAATAATAATAATTTTATGTTCTCTCTTTGTTCTCTCTCTTTAAAAAGTTAGGAAATAGTGCCATCTGCTGGTATGAAAAAAAATAATATAAAGTGCAAAATAAATAATATAAAGGCATAAAATGCTGTCATTTATCATTTAAGTAATGAGTTACTGTGAGCTACACTACCAGTCAAAAGTTTGTGAACAGTAAGATTTTTTATGTTTTTTAAAGAAGTCTCTTCTGCTCACCAAGACTAAATTAATTTGATCCAAAGCACAGCAAAAACAGTACAGTTTTGAAAAATTTGTTCAATTTAATATAACTGTTTCTTATTTGAATATATAATATATTTTCAATACTGAAATTTAAAAATTGCTCAATTACTTAAAAATTAGTCACATGGTTCTTCAGAAACCATTCTAATAATCTGATTTGCTGCTCAAAAACATCTATTATTATGTTGAAAACAGCTGAGTATATTTTTTTCAAGTTTCTTCGATGAATAGAAAGTTCAGAAGAACAGCATTCATCTGAAATAGAAATCTTTTGTAACATTATAAATGTCTTTTTCATCACTTTTGATCGATTTAAAGCATCCTTGCTAACTAAAAGTATTAATTTCTTTACAGGAGAGACAACTCATCTAGTTTTAAGTCTAACAAACCAGCATATGGGTCATACAGCCCTAGACAGACAAGCCCCACCAGCCCTCAACCTCTTTATGAGAATGTCTCTGGTGCAAAAGGCAGCCCTACAAGATTAGATTATCCTACAGAGGAAGGTACCTCGCCCCATGAGCCACAAGTGGATAACACCAGCACCTCTGAAGATAAACCAGTGGAGAAAGACGAGAAAGCCAAAAAGGAGTCCTCGCAAGCCTCAGATCAAGATACACCTAATGAGGAGGAGTCTTCTGAGGAGGACAGTGATGAGAGTGAACTGAAACCAAACGCAAATGTCGCTGAATGCTCCAAAATCAAAGATCAAAAAACTCCAGAGAAGGTGGGGGACGATGGGCCTTCAGGTGTGGAGAATGGAATAGCTCATGACACTAAGTCAGATGTGGAACAAGCTGAGGCTTCAAACAATGTGAGTTCTGTTAAGGTGTAAACACATTATAAAACACATAATAAGTCAAAGTCTATATATTCATTTAAAATCAAAAGTTTACATACACCTTGCAGAATCTGCAAAATGTTAATTATTTAACCAAAATAAATGGGATCATACAAAGTGCATGTTATTTTCTTATTTAGTACTGACCTGACTAAGATATTTCACATAAAAGATGTTTACATATAGTCCACAAGCAAAAATAATAGTTCAAAAGTTTACATACACTTGATTCCTAATACTGTGTTGTTACCTGAATGATCCACAGCTGTTTATTTTTATTTATTTTTATTTATTTTGTTTAGTGATAGTTGTTCATGAGTCCCTTGTTTGTCCTGAACAGTTAAACTGCCTGATTTTCTTCAGAAAAATCTTTCAGGTCCCACAGATTCTATGGTTTTTCAGCATGTTGGTGTATTTGAACCCTTTCTAATAATGACTGTATGATTCTGAGATCCATCTTTTCACACTGGGGGACTCATATGCAACAATTATAGAAGGTTCGAATGCTCACCGATGCTTCAGAAGGACACACAATGAATTAAGAGCTGGGGGTGAAAACTTTTGAACAGAATAAAGATGTGCAAATTTTTCTTATTTTGCCTAAATATCATATTTTTTCATTTAGTACTGCCATTCAGAACTACAGGAGATACTTACATGTTTCCCAGGAGACAAAATTAGTTAAAATTTACCTTGATTTTCAAATTCCAAAAGTTTTCACCCCCTGGCTCTTAATGCATCGTGTTTCCTTCTGAAGCATCTGTGAGGGTTTGAACCTTCTGTAATAGCTGCATGTGAATCCCTTAGGTCAGTACTAAATAAAAAATAACATGCAATTTGTATGATCTTTCTTATTTTGGTAAAATAATTACCATTTTGCAGATTCTGCATGGTGTATGTAAACTTTTGACTTCAACTGTATATAAATACATAGAGAGAGATCATAATCATTATGATAATTCGTAAAGAAACCTAAAAATGTAACTCAGAACGAGGTGTAATTTTTATTCGTTTGACCTGTTTCAAGGCTCTTACCAAGGGTAACCATCCGTCAGGAGAGGTGAAGGAGGGAGTGACAACAGAGGCCCCTAAATAGCAGACAAAAGGTCAGCATAATTTGAGAGCACTTCCAGCTCACTCTCATGTTGTGATGACGTGTTTCATTTAATCCACTGTGAGCAGATGGCTAAATGTGTTTTTCATTTAAATTTCATATCTGTTTACAGAGAAGACGCAGTGTTTATTGGCCATATGGTGGAATCGGGCCGCAAATGCACATCAAAACAGAGGATGCAAAATGCTATATTTGCTTGTATTCATTTTTTTCATCCTTGGTCTTTTGAGATATGTATTTTCAGAGTAATATTTAAATTGTGGGTCATAATTCAAGAAAAGTTTCTTTTAGAATATAATCACTTTCATGTCTTTTATCCTATGTGGTGGTATTCCTTAAGTATTTTAATGTTTTAGACACATAACTTAATATATGACATACATTTATCTAATTGATCAAAGGAAACAATGGAAATGTTACTTGAATAATGCACTTGACAATCCACAGTGATTAAATAACTTCATAAAAATTATCTTGTCACTCTGTTTTTGCATGTTCTTCATTACACACTTAAACAATTAAACTAATGTTCCAATTCTCCTTTTTTATTCCAGAGGTTAGTCTAGCATGCTTTGCAGGGAGGTAGTGGTTGTTGTTGGTTATTATTAGTCATTTCGTGGAATGCGACCATTGTTTGATTCTTCACGGGAGCGGGCAGGAGGAAACGCTCGTGAACGCGCCCATGCTCCGTCAAGGATAGAGAGAATCGACTCTTTCGAACTGTTCTTTGTTCCAAAGAAGGATCATATGATTCTTTACGTCGTGACGCAATTACGTCATCTGACCGTATGGTTACACAATGAAACGTCCGAATTAAAGCAAAATGCAAATATAGTTCATTCGGTTTTTTGTATTACTTCTTATTTTCATGTGCCCCAGTTCAGTTTATTGCAGCTATGATATAGCTCATAAAAACAAAATCATTTAGTAACTAAACATTTACATTAGGTCTAAACAGTACTCGTTTAGTCATAAAATGTTTTTTCATGTTTGAATAAAATAGTATAAATAAATAAATGACAGTTGTTTTACATTAAGGGACTGTGTGTAACGTTATTTTTGTAAGTGCGTTGATAAAACTGTCATACATTCAAGTTGTAAACCTACTTCCGGTACTTAAAATTCAGGTTTATCACGACACGGTTGTTTAGGGATATTGACTCGAAAACGGCATTCAAACCTATTCACGAACAGATCGCTCAAACCGGAATTGAACCAGTTCAACTGATTCGCTGAAAAGAGCCGAATCATCTAAACGATTCCTTCACAAATCGGACATCGCGCACTCAGAACAGTTTCGTGGATGAGCGTGTGTTGGCTTCATGCCGTTCTGTTTTGACTTCAACGCTGCTTACTTTTTTTATGATTTCTCCGTCTGAAGTTAAAGTTTAATAACAGTGAGCAGCATCTTTAGCAAGAAGTAGTTTATCCGCGACTCTGACACTCAAACAGGTAAGTTTTTTTGTTCCTGTTGGGCTGGAAGTAGATCTGAAGGGTTCAAATGGCAAAACAGCTGTTAAATGATGAGTTTTACAGCGCTTTAAAGTGGTCGTTCACAGTGCGAGAAGGGATTTTCGAGTACTATCGATCAAATTTAATAAATGGTATCGTGAGGATTACAGTTTTAGGTTGTCTGTACTACAAACAAACAGTCAGTCATATTCACCGGTTCGTGTTTCTTTGAGTATCTGGTGACCCAGCACCTCTTTGTGTGTAACGTTAGTGTAACTTACCTACATCACGAAGAGATCCCTCTTTTTTTTAAACCATACTAGATTTGTGTGAAGGAAAGTTGATTCATTTTAGGAAGTGAGACTTGTGACTGCTGCTCAGCATTTTATCACGCCTATAAGTTTAAAGGGTCATTGGACAAAACGGGTGCTTTTGTGTACATTACAAGCATGTGGGTCAATATGAGTTACATAATGAAAAGCTAATACAAACATTTAATGTATGTTAATATAGACATTTAAGAAAAAGAGACTTATCTGACCTGTCTGCTCCACCAATGTGTATCAAACTTTTATCCTATTTATAGAGATAGTCGTTGTAATATATAATAATGATAATATCTCTATATATTTTTAGATTTTAGTTGACTTAATGTATTGTGGCAAATGTCCAACATGCGTATATGGGCCATTCAACGGAATTGGTATGAAGTCAGAGTTGGAAAAAAAAGTCTTTTCCACAAATTATGTATGTATGCAAACTGTATAATAGGTACACACTTCTACTTCACTTGTGCAGTTAATTCTTATATTGTATTTTCAGAAAGTTTTGGAATATTTGTCCTCTCCCCAAATTTGTCACTACTGAAACACAGTAATAATAATTTTAAAAGAAGGATTATATTGAGGTATTAGGATTTTGCTTACATCTTCCTTGTAAATATATTTTCTATTTTATTAAAAGGTTGTCAGAGGTAAGTCAATAACAATTGCAATTTAAACAATATTTCAAATGTATTTTATGAGATTTGTTGTATTTTGAATCCAGTTCCAATTCCAAAAGTTGATTATAACGTACACATTAAACCAAACACTATCATAACCATAGTTGATAATTCAGTATACTTTGTTTTTGACAAAACATCCCATGTTTTTGTCATGACTGCACATTTTCGCCAGGGCCCCTGACCACATTACAGAATTTTAACCCACATGCTTAAACACTACTAAAACTTCATAAAATACAAAAAATGTGCAAAACTGTACTAAAATGTTGTTTATTTCCTCTAAATAAAGGATTATGTGTTCCCTTTTGTTACTACCGAAATGATGACATGTTTTGGTTGTGACTGTTTCGGTAGTGGCAATTTTATGGAATAACACCCCCCCCCCCCAAAAAAACAAAGATGCCTGATCAATAATTTAGGGGTGTAGTTAAAATCAGTCTCAGCCAATGGGCTAAAACATGCACTGTTTCGGTAGTGACATAAAAATGCGGGACACTTACGTTTCATTATTTACAAAAAAAAAATCTAAAATAAATGTTTTTTTAATTTCACTTTTTATAAAAAAAAAAATCAAAAAGATATTTTTAAAAACAACAATGGAATAAAATGCAAGCTCCCAATTGAAAGTACCCAATAAATTAAGATTTTATATATATTAAGCCTACTAATATTTTAAGTATTATTGTGGGTTTTAATAGATAATAAAAGGATCTTAGTAAACATCTAAGATTTGAATATGTAAATTCTTTTTAAATATGGTTTTGGTTGTGGGACTGCAGTTTGCACCAATTCTGTATAATGGCCCATATAAAAAAAAGCATTACAGAAATAGTTAACCAAAAATAAAAATTTGCTAAAAACGTACTTGCCCTTAGGCTGATGATACACTGGGCAACTTTGGCAAATGTTGCGGTCAATGGGCAACCAGGCGAGATACAGGGCCCACGATTGATCTAAATTGTCCAGATAGAAATCTGTTACCCATTCTCAATAGGAAAGTGCCCAAACAATATTGCAAAAAAAGTTGCCCGATAAAATGGCTCAAAAAGTTGCCCCGTGTATCATCAGCATAAGGACATCCAAGATGTAGATGAGCATGTTGTAGCGAATGAGTACCATCAGATTAAGAGTGCAAACAGCTGATAAAACCATCACAATAGTCCACAAGTAACCCACAAAAAAAGCTGCATGTTTGTAAGAAACAAATTCATCATTAAGATGTTTCTAACTTCAAACATGCCTGAGGGTGAGCAAATTCTCAGGAAACGTTCATTTTTAAATGAACTTTTCCTTTAATTTAGCTTTAAGTAGCAATTCTATGCAATTTATAATATGTGACCCTGGACCACAAAACCAGTCTTAAGTCGCTGGGGTATATTTGTAGCGATAGCCAAAAATACATTGTATGGGTCAAAATGATCGTTTTTTCTTTTATGCCAAAAGTCATTAGGATATAAAGTAAAGATCATGTTCCATGAAGATATTCTGTAAATTTCCTACAGTAAATATATCATTTTAATGTTTGATTAATAATATGCATTGCTAAGAACTTCATTTGGACAACTTTAAAGGCGATTTTCTCGATATTTAGATTTTTTTGCACCCTCAGATTCCAGATGTTCAAATATTTGTATCTTGACCAAACAATGTCCTATCCTAACAAACCATACATCAATGAGATGACAGCTTTCAGATGATGCATAAATCTCAATTTCCAATTTCAAAAAATCAACCCTTATGACAACCCTTAACCTGCTGTATAGCTGTAGATCTATTGTAAAAAGCAGGTTGACATGGTTCTTTGAAAAGTCCTCATCTGTCCAAAAGTCAAAATGTAGACATTTCTGAAAGTCATAATGAATATTCAATGCAGGATTTTGAATTCCTTATCCACATATAAATGTCCTTGACTTTAAACAGTGTCAGTAGTCCTTAATAGGACACGAACTGTTCAGGTTATGTACCCAGCTATGTTTGTCCACATTTAGTTAATATTTACACAGAAGTTTACTTAAGCCATATCGTCTGTTACAGAAAGCAAATATTTGTCAAAAGTCACAGTTGGTATTATAGTTTTCATTGTTAAAATAAGTCAACACTGTTTGTTTTGCTCCACATAGGTGTCCGTTTCAATACAACTATGACTTTCACCATGACAAGCATTGCACCTATTGGTAAGTTCTAATCTACACCTTACCTTCTAATACTTTTTTAAGAGTTTAAGAGTTTCCCTCACAGGCTTTGGGAGTGCCGCTCATATCACACAATGAATCTGAACATTGTAATAGGCTATTGTAACATAATCTTGGCACTACCCCCATTTATTTTCCAAATAATACTTGTACACTAGTCTAACCTGACCTCATTTGGGTCTAAAAATGTTTAATTAGAGCCATACTTATAAAATCTATGCACAGTAAATGCCTAACTTGGTGGCATGTTGCATTTTTTTCTAATCTGATTATTCTTTAACAAGGCTGAGCAGTTTCTCCAGCTGGAAATGGTTGTAATTCCACACTTCAGTGCTTGTAATCTTGACATACAGGTTTGAGTATGTCATCTTCAGTGCTTTTTTTTTCTTTCTCAGGGACAGATGTTGCATCAACAACCGCGGCTCCACCGCAAACAGACACGACTGTCATTGGAGGTAATTGAGCGTTAGTCTAGCTTGCGCATATTTGGTATTAGACTAAAGCCATTGAAATACCTAAATGACTAGGAGTTATATATTGTGTTGGACAAACCTAGATAGTATGGGTACACATTACACAGTGCTTGCCAGCAGGTGTCATGATGATGCTACATATTAGAGGTTTGCATTTGGTCTGGTTTGGCTTGAAGGGTATTATTTCTTCATTTGATTTATTTTATATTTTTCTTTTCTCTTTTAGTGGTAATTGCCCTCATCCTGTTGACCCTTGTTGTCTGTGGCATCCTGCTGTACAGATACCTGTGTCACAGTAAGGGTGTTTACAGAACCGCGGGTGAGCCCGCTCCAGGAGTGGACCCTGACCAGGTCTACAATGACACTGTCACTGACAACAAGAAGGAATACTTCATCTGAGCTGTTAGCATCAGAGGAATTCAACCAATGATCAGTACGCATGGGCTGCGGCAGACATCGAAGTAGTCTATGTAGAGAGGTATATGTGCAAGACATATGGGACATAAACCACTAGTCCGTGCTGTATGAAAGAATGTTTAGTTGAAGGGAGGCAGTTTGAGTTTATGTGGGGAGGATAAGCCAGAAGTTAAAAGTTGTTTATTCATGACGTCAATAAGCTCACCATCGGTTTTCGTATGGTTAAGTTACCGTCAGTTACTGCGACAATCTCTTTTTTTTTTTTTTTTGCTGTCAAATTGTTATGCCTCTGTATACAGTTTATAGTTCACACACACAAAACTCTAAACTCGCTGCTTCAGCAGAAGTTCATATGCAAGATCAGCAGTAATTACAAAATTATTATCAGCTATTATTAGAGTTCAGATAGCATAAGTGCCACTGCACCTCACCTCAAATCAAATGGCAACCGTTGGCACTGTACATATTTGATTTTATTAGTTAATTTGCGTCTTTTCAATGTATTTTTTTTCTTTGACCATTTTGCCTGGCTTTTATTACTTTTTTTATTATTTATTGGCAGAATATTTAGATTATGAATAGTTTGAGAGTTCACTGTTACAGTGCCTTGTAAACACTTTACTTTTCTCTTTTAAATTGTCACATTTTATAATTTGAAGATGAATTTGTGTTACATAGCCATGCTGTAACGGTGCCAAATATCATACCTCTGTTATTATTTGTAAAACAAAACACATGCTGATCATATCAAATGCGTATATGATGCTTGATATTGTTTGTGCAGGGTTACAGTCGTATCTTTCTTGTTATGAAAATTAATGTAATTTGTATATCTGATTCGGAGTCATCTTTTCTCATTGCCTTGTCTATATGTTACTAATTATATTACAATGTGGCTAGATACCAAAATTGAAGGATTAGTTCACTTCCAAAATAAAAAAAAATCACTCACCCTTATGTCATTCAAGATTTTCATGTCTGTCTTTCTTCAGTTGAAAAGAAATTATAGTTTTTGAGGAAAACATTCCAGGATTTTTCTCCATGTAGTGGGGATCTACGGGTTGAAGGTCCAAATTGCAGCTTCAACACAACTCTACACAATCCCAGGCAAGGATAAAGGGTCTTATCTAGCAAAATGATTGGTCATTTTCTAAAAAAAAAAAAAAAGAAAAGAAACATTTATATACTTTCTAACCACAAATGCTCATCTTGCACTAGTTCTGCGAAGCACGTCTTCATAATCAAATTGGAAAAGTCACATGCGGTTAGTTCTTTGGTTCAAAAATGTAGAGTAGGGCAAAAAACTCTCATTTTCTCCTCCAACTTCAAAATTGCCTGACATCGTTGTTTTGCACCTTTTTTGTAAAGGGCGTTAGACTTTCTTTGCACGTTCGCTTTGTAAACTTTGGTTCGGTAATTCTGCCTAAGTGATGTACGAGGTCGGGCTGGTGCAAGACGAGCATTTATGGTTAAAAAACATATAAATGTTAATTGTTTTTTAGAAAATGGCCAATCGTTTTGCAAGTTAAGACCCTTATTTCTCGGCTGGGATTGTGTAGAGCCCTTTGAAAATGCAGTTTGGACCTTCAACCCACTGGGCATCATTGAAGTCCACTATATGACGAAAAATCCTTGGATCATCTCGGAAACATCTTGGATGACATGTTTATTCTGGAAGTGAACTAATCTTTTAAGCCTCTGGATTGTGATTGACAACAATATGATCCGTCATCTGTAGGATCTGGACCATTTTTTAGATTAGATATGAAAAGTGCTTGAACATTTAGGCAAAAATTTGTTGTAGCCTGGAGGTAAACCTCTTAATGAATCAAGCCAGCAGACAAAAATATAAACATGAAACATTGAAAGACATATTGCAACAGATTTTTCAAAATTCAAAATAGCTTTTATTCTAAATTTTGTTTTATACTTAAGGTTTAGTATAAAAAAAGTTAAGTGCACCACATTTTCATTGGAGACCATTTTGTCATGTAGCAAACTAGGAAGGACCTCAGTTCCTTGATGCTGCAGTATGCATCCATTCTAACCCATCACAATCTTTTTATATTATATATATATAGAAAAAAAAAACAAAAGGGTTCCCTGAACTGTAGTGCCCACAAAGACGTATACCATCCATGACTGTCATGGTATTGAGGCTCAAGATAAGCAGTGTATCCGCTACATTGCATACACAAACACACGGTGCCACATGCCATGATAAAATGCTGCGCTAGGATTGAAATGGATAGTGAGTTCTGAAGGCTTTGCCCTCAAGCTTTTTTATGCCTTATGTTTTTTACAAGCAAAGTAAGACTAAATGAAATGGAATTTAAATGAGGAATGACAGTCAGGTTAGGAATAGACAAATTATAGAAATGGACAAATTATAGAAATGGACAAATTATAGAAATGGTGCTAAGGCAATGCCAGCATACTTGCCATGTTTTTTTGTTTTTTTTTAAACATCATTAAAGAATGTTTTATTTGCAGAGAGAAAAAAATTCCCGAATGGTCTTTTATTCAAATGGGCAAAACCTTTAGAACTGTACTGTAAGTGTCGGATACCCAGTGATGCACCTGATACATGTTAAGCCTAAAAAGAGCCCCATTTGCTAGACTAGCATCAATTTTATTTTTATTTTTTTTTAATTCAGTCTAAAACTATATACAGTACTCAACATTTAAAGTGGAATCATTCATCAAAGTTGTCCTAAAACCAAAACAATACCCGTTTTTGTCTTAGGACAACTTTGAACTTTTTTGATCTACTTCAAATGTTAACTACTGTACATAGTATAGTGACAAAAACAATCTGATACCATTGAATGTATGGAGAGTGAAATTGAGTACGCATTTATAAGCCATCTAACAAAAAAAAAAAGCAGCATTTTAGATTTACAGTCACATCTAATAGAGATAACTGCTACAGAATGTATGCAGTGTAATGTCAATGTCAGCTAATTTTTTTTTTAGAAATGAAGATTACGCAATTAAATAAATTAGAAGCGCAAAAAGCAGTGGAGACAACTGCTGGTGTAACTCAGTGCATTCTGTGAGGTTTTCCTTTTTTTTTTTTGTCAGGTTATTTTTCTAAATCACATTACAGGCAATAGAGAGGAAAATTTTAATCCCTTGTGAAACACTTACAAATCCACACCACAATTTTTTTCAGCCATCATATATGCTGCTACGTATTACAGCGCTGCTTTGATAAATCAAAGCAGCACCACATATAACTGACGCTATTTGTATTTAAAAGCGCATGTACAAAAGAAACAAAAACATTTCAGAATTGGTTGACAGTGCACATAAATTAATCTAAAAATTGAACCATGAAAATTCTTTATTAAGAACAAAACTACTGAAAGTGCATGCAGAAACATCAAGATGCAACTAGGAAACATTTAGATATTTTTTTAAAACACAAACCCCTACAAAAAAATGCAGTCACAGCTGTGGTGTGCTCTGCCTGGAAAGCAATCACCATCTTCTAAAATGTGATATGTTTATTTGTTTCAGTATGAATCTGTGCGGATGTACTCTTGACAGAAGACTTACAAAAAGCAAAAAGCTTTTAGTGCATTCTACCCCAGATCTTTGGTACAAGCAGCTCCCCACAAACAAAACTTAAAAATAAAAAAAAGCTTGATGTGCCAAATTGTTGAAAATACTTAAAATAAATTGTCTCTTGATTAAGCCCTGACCTCTGTAAACAACTTTACCTTTGTGAAAAATGCTAAAAAGGTTTGTGTAGAAGCACATATAGCTGGAACACGCACACACAACACACGCTAAACTAAGTGAAGCGGCTATATGTACAGCTCTGGGTATCCGACATTGGAGGGAAGATATTGAAAAAAACAAAACGTTCTTCTTTTCTGAACCAGTTTAGTTATTCTTGTTCACTCTCTCTTTTACTGCATTTAGGTTCGTTTTAAATAATGGTGCAGTTTTGGCACCTGATAACGTTTATATAAGCTTGCCCGAAGGTACAACACGCCGCCGTTGTTTGAAGTTGTAAACACATTTTTCTCTTTGATTTAGAGTGCTTAAATCTGCATTTTACATATCGGACAAAACGTTAATAATGATATGAACGAAAGGCGAAGTTAAGCGTACTATTCAAAGAGGAAGTTTCAAGTGCATAGCTACTTTACGCAGATGATCAAACTGGCTCGGCAGTTCTCTTGGCATGATCTCTGGCTCAAGAAGACATCCCAAACTAAAAAATGTATTGTAAAAATGAATTGTAAGGTAAAAATGACCTGGTTTTCACCTTAGAAGTTGTTTCATTTCTAAGTTAGCCAACTAGTAATTATGCTAAATGATATATATATATATATATATATATATATAATCACTAGAACTTATCATGCGCTTTTTAATTGTGAATACGCAATAATTGTGTTATACGTTATATAATTGCGATATTACACAATTATATCAACAGCGGCGTATTGTACCTTGAGTAAGGGGCTCTAAAATATTACATTCCATTAGATTAAATCAGTATTGTGGCTTAGCCAAGCAGCCCCAAGGGAGGCAGGGGTGGGAGAACAGGTAAAGGGAACCAGGGAGAAGGAAGGAGGGCTTCGGTCCAGGCCCGGAGGTGAGGAGGTGCTCACTGTTACCAGATGGTGTAACCGCCACTGGAGCCGCCCATGAAAAAGTTGCCCTTACGTTGTGTCATCACAACATTTGCACCTTGCATGGCTGCCATCTGAGCCGCATTGGGGAGGTGTCCAGGAGGTGGAGGCTTGAATGTGAAAGGAAATATGTAAATTAAGTAAATATTTGTATCAGTCACATCAATGCCAAGAGAAAATGTGAAGTCATAACTTATAAGATCTCAGAACAGACTGAACCCAACACACTAAGGCAGGGGTTTTCAACTCTGGCCCTCGAGGTCCACTTTCCTGCAGAGTTTAGCTCCAACCTTGATCAAACTCACCTGCCTGTAATTTTCTAGTGATCCTGTAGACCTTGATTAGCTTGTTTAGCTGTGTTTGATTAGGGTTGAAGCTAAACCGCAGGAAAGTGGACCTTGAGGGCCAGAGTTGAGAAACCCAGCACTGAGGACTTGAAAAAAGGGAAATAATGATATGGTTGTACTAATGAAATCTGTTTTGATCCTCCAACTGGATTTACTTTAAGCAATAGTTCAACCTAAAATTCATATTTGCAGAGATGAGTTTCTTTATTATTTAGTTGAACTGTAGAAATTTTCCATTACATAAATTTCCTCTAAATGTTGTTAGTCGTCAGATCAAGAGTTCAAACAGCTGATAAAAGCACCACAGTCCATCTATTAATATTTTGTCTTGTGAAAACTGCATGTAAGAAATAAATCCATCACGATGTTTTTATGGCAAAAATTTGATAACACTTCTTACAGTGAAAAAGTCCATACCCTGTAGTAGTTTTGGACTGTAAACAGTGATTGAGTATTTCTTCTGATTCAGACAAGACAACTCTGAAGGAAGTGTTATTAATAATTATGGACTCATATTTAGCTATAAGCAATGCTTTTAAGTTAAAATGTCTTGATGGATTTGTTTATTGAAAACACGCAGCTTTTCATGAGACATTAACAGATGGACTAGAGTCATGTGGATTACTTATGGATTATTGTGATGTTTTTATCAGACGTTTGGACTGTCATTCTGACGGCACCCATTCACTGCATTGGTAAGTGATGCAGTGCTAATTTTTTTCCAAATCTGTTCTGATGAAGAAACAAACTGTTACTATTTCTTTAATTGTAGGTTGCTAATTATAAATGCACATTATTTCTTGGATTTTTACTGGGAATACTCACAGGAATGGAAGTACCGGTGCCAGGTGCAAAGCGAGCTCCAGCATCAAACCCGCCATCCACCATGACGGTGGAACCTGGGGGGTACACAGCCCCCATGGGATAATATGCCATTGGGACACTGGAGGCCATAGCCCCCATTGGCACAGACTGAGCATGCATGGGCATGTACATCTGAGTACCAGGGTATGCTGAGGTCATTTGGGGCATCTGTCCATGGGCTGGGGGAGGAGCCATATATCTGGGCTGATAAACCTGTGGGAAACATTTAAAAAATGTGAAATTATTGTAATTTAATCATTTTTGTATGGAGATTCATATTCAGCATCATTACTCCAGTCTACAGTGTCACATGATCCTTCAGAAATTATTCTTAATTGTTATTATAATTATTGTATATTATAATAATTGTTATTATCAATAGTTAAAACAGTACAGTAAATTTTTTTTCAGGATTCTTTGATGAATAGAAAGATTCATAGATCAGCATTTATCTAAAATAAAAAGCTTTATTTGTGAAATAAGCTGCACTTAAAAATGCAGATAAACAAATCTGGAACCATATAATAGCCTAAAGTTATGATTAATGAAATTATAATTTTATTGAACAGTGATAGAATTTATTATATCATTTCTCCTGCAATTTTTATATAAAATTAATTTGTTTTATTTAAGACGTAACAAATGGTCTCTTCTTGCTTAATTTTTCTCAAAATCATTTGTTACAAATCTAGCTTACTAGATAGAATACCTCTTTCCTCTGGGAGTCTGTCGACTTATTCATTGCTAAAATAGAGTGGGGGAACTATAATGTCACTTTGTAGGCAAAAACCCTAAAGTGAGTTAGCATTTTAGCACTTCCGGTTCCATTGCTCCAAAGTCAATGGGTTTTTTGAATGGAATTTTAGTTAAATCCTTTAAATAAGGTCCGTGGTTAACACAAGCTCACGACACTTTCACGTTTTATTGTACGACATAAAACACCATTATGTTTCTTTAAAAAGATGGTTGCTAAATGGGATTACAGGCACTGTCTGAGACATTAAACGTCATCACACAGAACATTTTATCAGTTTATAGTATTTTCTAATTGTAGTATAATTTGTAGTACAATTAACTGTAGAATAACCAAACTAGTTCCCCGTATTTTATATTGTTGTTTGACAATGTAGTTTTTGCTTTGGCCCAAAATGCAACCACAAGTTTCACACAGAAAATGCTTATTTTATTACTGATGTAACCAGCGGAGTCTCTGGGTTCGTACCATAAGGTAAACTCGTATTACGATTATTCCATGTAAACACCATATTTACCAGCTTCATGTTGTCGCAGTGAAACTTTACTGATGCATAGTGCTTGAAGCCACGTTAAAATTAAATGTTCACGGCCACATGAAGCTGTTAAAAAGCAGAACGATTGAGGATTTTCTAGTAGAAAGGATAAAATAACATTGTGTAACCACCCTAACAAAATAATAGCTGAAATTTGCACACACTGCTGTAATTTAATAATTTCATGCACTATATTTTTATTGAATACTATTGTGGAGACTTTTTTTTTTATTAAAATATTCATTTTAATCAAGGATTTATTGACTTTCAATGGACCTCATTTCGAAATGTACAGAAAAACATGCTTTCACAAAGTTTTAGTAATGATTATTTCATTTATTCACTCCTTACTGTTTATTATGTTTAATTTCAGCTTTATTTTGGCTCTAGCTTTGAATTTATTCCATTTTTATATGAAAAGGTTCATGTAACATAAAATAAAATTCCTCCACAGAGAAAATCCTTTATACTGAACATGTTTCGAAAAAGAAGTTTGAAAAAGGATATTCGAAACATGGTGGTGGTGCAGTTAAAGGCAAGCAACCGATGTCGTCCGTTTATAGCCTAAGTTTAGCTTTTTAGTTCTGGCGTATTTAGGCTAAGTTCTATTATTTTGTGAGGGTTATCTTGATGGACAAAACGTGTACGTTTCACGATCTATGGTTGAACACAGAGCTTATTTTTTGCAATAATCCAAAAGCCTATAGAAAAATCACATTGCCTTTTTGTCAAGGGAACCAGTGTGACGCTAGCAGCCGATTGGCCTACAAAGTAAAGTCATAATTCCACCACTCTATTGTCTTTGTCTGTTTGAGTGGTGGCACTTGCATCACAACAGATGATTCATCAAGCGCAATTTCCAAAAATGCTTCATGTTCCCAGAAGAAATGTTTAGCATGCAGTTTTGAGTAATGGTACATACACTCACCACTTACCAAAAAGCTTCTGAAGTTCTTCCAAAACATGTTTTTTAATATAATACTAAATTAAAATGTGACATTGTAAAATGAAAAGGGGAAACATCCATTTGAACGCTTCAGTGACATACTGTACATTCACATGGCTAGATAAACACTAATAAGCACTGGTTACCTCGGAGTATGGAGGAGGGGCATCAGGATATGGAGACACCTGAGGAGGGACTTGCATAGCAGACGGGTAAACGGGTGCTGTGCTCTGCTGAGGGTAAACAGCTTGTTGTGGATAAGAACCTGCATGGACACCAAGAAAAAAAAATAGTTAAGTGTTAACCACAACAGAATCTTAAGTGAATTTACTATAAAGTATCCAGCATTTTTTTGTTGTTGTTTTGCACTAAAGAGAAACCATTATGTAGAGTTCCTTAAACCAGAGTATGCAGGTTTGAAATGTAGATTAAATTAATAAATCAGAATCAATTTTGGAGTGACCCAGACATGTTATTAAAAGGTTACTATAAGAAATAATGGATGTGGATTTGTATAAATGTGTATGTATTTATACACACACAGACAAACAAGACACAAAGGCCACTCATAACCGACAGCTGAATTCCAACAGAAAAATAAGACAAACTGTTCTTGGGTGTATACCACACAGTATTAATGAAACACATTTAAATTCGATTAATTAGATGATAAAACTGATGCTGTGAGCGTTTTGCTTTTGTTAATGAGGTCACCTTTCCGATCACGTCATCGCGCTGTAGCAGCGAAGCTAGTCACCCTTCACCTGTTTTCAATCCAAAACATTACCCAGTCCGCTAAAATAAGACACTACCGTGTCAAATATTACAGTGTCCGTCAGGACCTAGTCGATGACATATGTTTTGGCGCATAATCAATAAGAGTTCTGTGTGTAAATGCGTTTGTTACGTAAGGCAGTAATGCTGGCTAACTCGATTGGTAGTTGCTAGGAAGCGGCTAAGCAAAATAGCAGAAGAGCGGAGGTGATCGCGTATTTACCTTTGTTGTTCATTGTTCTTCACTGTCGATAAAATATACTGGGAACAAGAATGTCGAGAGACCGATTTCTGCGTTTATATGACAATAAATAGAAGGTTTAGTCTTAAGTTCCTCGTTTTTTTTACTCGCTACTTCCTTGTTTTCGTCGGGTTATGCTTTAAGTATATCTGTGTTGGGAGGAGCTACGTTACGCACGCGTCAATTTTTGACGCCACTCCCTATTAAAGAGAAACTCATGACTCACATTAAGTTGAAAACGAAAGTCTCTGTAAGTCCCAGTTTATGCTATAAAAATAACGTTATGTATAGATTATACAGTTATAGGATACATATTGAATTTAACGTTATTTATATGGAAAATATATCTATATGTAGGCTTTACGTATAGGGCAGGGGTCACAGATTGAATTGGTCACAAAGGCCATACTTTATCTAAGTAATTATAGGAGTTGGAGTCAAAAGGCCAGTTACACAGTTGTGTGCTTTCTTTAAAAATGGTTATATTAGTGTTGAGTAAACAAGTGAATATTACAACTACCAGTCAAAAGTTTTTGAACAGTACTTCTCAATGAAGTTCTGCTCACCAAGCCTGCATTTATTTGATCCAAAGTACAGCAAAAACAGTAAAATTCTGAAATAGTTTTACTATTTAAAATAACTGATTTATGTTTGAATATATATTCTAAAATTTTATTTATTCCTGTGATTTCAAAGCTGCATTTTTAGCATCATTGCTCCAGTAACACGATCCTTCAGAAATTTTTCTAATATTCTGATTTGCGGTTTAGAAAAATATATATCATGATGATGTTGAAAACAACTGAGTAGATTATTTTCAGGTTTCTTTGATGAATAGAAAGTTCAGAAGAACAGCATTCATCTGAAATAAAATATTTGTGTAATATCATAAATATCTTTATCATCACTTTTGATCAATTTAAAGCATCCTTGCTAAATGAAAGTATTAATGTCTATAATTTCTTTAAAAAAATGTTGTTTACTGACTCCAAGCTTTTGAAAGGTATAGCGTATAATGTTACAAAAGCTTTTTATTTCAGATAAATGCTGATCTTCAGAACTTTCTATTCATCAAAGAAACCTGAAAAAAAATCTCCTCTGCTTTTTTTAACATAATAATAATAATAATAAATGTTTTCTGAAGGATCACGTGACTGAAGTAATGATGCTAAAAATTCAGCTTTGAAACCACAGGAATAAATTACATTCTAAAATACTTTCAAGTAAAAAACAGTCATTTCAAATAGTAAAATTATTTTTTAAAATGTACTGTTTTGCTGTCCTTTGGATCAGATAAATGCATTTTTTAATCCTGAAAAAATGCACTCAACTGTTTTAAATATTGATGATAATAATAATATATCAATATTTATCAATATTTAAAACAGTTCAGTACATTTTATATACTGATTTGCTGTTTTAATAAAAAAAAAAAAAAATATATATATATATATATCTTTAACAGCAAATCAGTATATTTGAATGATTTCTGAAAGATCATGTGACACTAAAGACTGGAGTAAAGATGCTGAAATTTGAGCTTTGGTCACATGAATAAATTACATTTTCAAATATATTCAAATAAAAATAGTAAAAATATATTTTTTTTTATGTGGTTTGGATCAGATAAATGCAGGCTTGGTGAGCAGAGGATACTTCTTTAAAAAAACATAAAAAATCTTACTGTTCAAAAACTTTTGACTTTTAGTGTACATCCAGACAAAGTAGATTAAGTATGCCAAGCAGGAGGTTTCATTGAGATTGTTTCATTTAATTGCAATATTCAACCCAATATATTACATATCAAATTTTGAATAGGAATGATGATCCAAATTTTGTTTTGCACCTGTGTGATTAAATTAAATGTTATTTTTATGGCTGGGCTCACAGACTCCTTAAGCAGCATAAAGATGCATTTAGTGGACATCCCTTATCTGCATCTATGCAAAAATATAAAACAGGGCAGGGCTTTCTCAAGGAAACTAAAAGACATTTTTAATGAGCATTTTTGATTGCATGTACATCTAAAATACAACTCTCTATTAGTTGGGGCCTGTATACTGGATGTGAACCTAATTACAGATTCGTCTGTATTCAGCAATCCCAGTACTCCTTTGAGCTCCATGGCAATATGCTGCTAATGCATGCAAATGGAAGTGTTTGCCAGCTGGCTTGGCAACAGAGGAAAGACACAGAGTGTGTACAGAGACACGGTGTCTCTTTCATAAGCCAGTTCATTACAAAAAATGTGAATATGCCTTGTAAATCACATATATGAATATGCATCAAAATGCAAAGCACGCGAGAATTTTTTTTTTTTTATGCATTTAGTGGTGTGCGTAAAGCTTTCTCGAAAAAAAGACGAAAAAATCACATGCAATCAGAACAACAGATTCACATAACAATGCAACAGATGCATTTGTCTGCACTGCCCTAAAATGATGGTCTCTGGGGAACAATCAGAGGGAATATTGTGCTTGAAGATTAAACTGCTTGGGCCGTAGCCAAACTCTTTTTTCTTTATCATTACGTTTCTTGATTTACGTTTAATATTTCTCATTTGTAAGTCCAATGAATAAAAGGGTCTGCTAAAGAAATACAGTTTCGCAAGTGCTGAGACATCATGTACATCAAGTTTTAATGTGCATTTAACATTTTAATGGCCTGCTTTGTTCTATTTTATTAATATTTTACATGGAATCATATAATATAATATAATATAATTTTTTCAATGAATATCAATATTTAAATTCTTTAAAAATTCCTGTGTATCTTGTTGTTTTGTGGAAACTATATAATAATAGTAAGCATGATAAAATTGTTGTTGTTATAATTATATTATATTATATAAAGCTTATAAAAACTGCATGAATAGAATTACATAAATATTAATATTTTAAATATTTCTTCTTCCCATTTGCATCTATATAATAATAGTAATGTTTTTAATAAGCATTATGAAATTATATTATACAATACAATAGTCAAAAGTTTTTGGACAGTAATATTATTGTTTTTTTTAAAGAAGTCTCTTCTGCTCATCAAGCCTGCATTTATTTAATCCAAAAAACAGCAGTAAAAAATTAGTAATATTGTGAAATATTTTTACTATTTAAAATAACAGTTTTCTATTTAAATATATTTTAAATAGTAATTTATTCCTGTGATCAATGCTCATTTTTTAAACCTCATTACTCCTTCAGTGTCACATTATCCTTTAGAAATGATTGTAATATGCTGATTTGCTGTTTAAGAAACATTTATTATTATTATTATTAATATTTAAAACAGTTGAGTACATTTTTTCAGGATTCCTTGTATAAATAAAAAGCTTTTGTAACATTATACCATTCAAAAACTTGGAGTCAAAGTTTTTTTGGGGTAAGAAAAATTATAAAAATTAATACTTTTATTTAGCAAGGATGCTTTAAATTGTTCATTTTCAGATAAATGCTGTTCTTCTGAACTTTCTTTTTATCAAAGAAACCTGAAAAATTCTACTCAGCTGTTTTCAACATAATAATAATAGATTTTTTGAGCAGCAAATCAGAATATTAGAATGATTTCTGAAGGGATCATGTAACACTGAAGACTGGAGTAATGATGCTAAAAATTCAGCTTTGAAATCACAGGAATAAATTAGATTTTTAATATATGTTTAAATAGAAACCCGTTATTTTAAAAAGTAAAAATATTTCAGAATTTTCAATTTTTTTTTCTGTACTTTGGATCAAATAAATGCAGACTTGGTTAGCAGAAGAAACTTCTTTAAAAACATTAAAACTCTTACTGTTCAAAAACTTTTGACTGGTAGTGTATATCATATTATAAAATACATTATTATGATTATAAATAATAATAATAATAATAATAATAATAATAATAATAATAATTAATAATAATTATTAATTTTAAGAAACATGTATTATTATTAATTTTAAGAAACATTTATTATTATTTTTATTATTATTATCATTTTTTTCAGGATTCCTTGTATAAATAAAAAGCTTTTGTAACAAGTTTACTTGGATTCAAAGTTTTTTGGGGAAAGAATGATGGAAATTATTACTTTTATTTAGCAAGGATGCTTTAAATTGTTCAAAAGTGATGCTAAAGACATTTATAATGTTACAAAAGATTTCTATTTCAGATAAATGCTGTTCTTCTGAACGTTCTATTTATCAAAGAAACCTGGAAAATTCTACTCAGCTGTTTTCAACATAATAATACATGCTAAAAATTCAGCTTTGAAATAACAGGAATAAATTAGATTTGTAATATATGTTCAAATAGAAACCCGTTATTTTAAAAAGTACAAATAATTCAGAATTTTTCAGTTTTTGTTGTACTTTAGATCAAATAAATGCAGACTTGGTGAGCAGAAGAAACTTCTTTAAAAACATTAAAACTCTTACTGTTCAAAAACGTTTGACTGGTAGTGTATTATTGTTATAAATAATAATAATAAGTAATAAAAAAATAAACTGATCTAACTTTTAATGTTAGAGCTTAACATCTCACTATAATATCACAGTTTGAATCAAGGGTTTGAGTAGTGCAGTGAACTGCAGTAACACTGTGCGCGGTCCCTTTAAGACGGCCATCGCTCCCGTTCTGTCGAGCCAGCGCCATTTTTTCAATGCAAGACTCGGCCTGCATAAATTATGTTCATGACGTAGTGCAAAAGAGCAAATTTGTGTTAATTTTTGGGCACTTTTCTGCAGATAAGGGTTTACCTTGGCTATTAAGGTGCACTTGCTTCACCGGCACGCCAGTTAACGGAAAGACGTCATTAAATATTTAGTTAAAAAGAGGAGCAGCGCTTTCCCGAGCCTCCTTATCAATGCAAATAGCTCTTTTGTGTGCATTCGTAGCGCGCGTCTGAAGCTGTGAGATGAATTTTTAATTATGCATACTTAAAACAAACTGTGGCAAAGCTCGCCGAAGCAGGAGAAATAAAGAAAATATCCCACCTTTCAGCGGGTAAGTCGTGAACATGATCATAGCTTGCACGTATTTTTGCACAACGCAATACGAAGTCGCAGACTCGAAATGAGTTTTTGGTTAATATGCAATGGTCTTAATTAGCATAATTTATATATTTATGATAAAGAGAAAGGAAATACATCAAATGCCGTCCTGAGTCGTGGCATATTGGCATGTGAGGAGTGTGATCAGTAGATGAAGTGTGTGTCCCGTGAGGAGAGTTTTTATTCTTGCATTGTGAATGTGTTGGGAGGGCTGCAGTAGTACCTCACAGGCCTGCTTGATGTGAAAATGCGCAAGGCTTACATAATGCTCTATTGTTTTTAGGATAATTTCATGCGCAGATTTATAGTGCAACACATACATCTTAAACTGCACTTGCATAGCGATGCCATTGGAACATGCTCAGTCGAGTTTAACATGGTAATAATGGACCACATTTTTAAGCACTGTGTTTACGTTCTTCCATGAGGTACCTGGGTTTTAATATTTGAAGTTGACAACCTTGAGAGCGGGCGTCATAGACGTGACGTTACACACTCTACTACGTCATAATTATCTGGTAATTTACCATGGTAATCATAGTTCCCGCCAAAAGACTAGTATTTGCTATACCTAATGTTACTAATGTGAAACATAACATGTAATGTTTTTGAAACGATGCAGAAACTCTTTTTTCTTGTGCTAGTGAAGGCTATCACGTAATTATTGCAGTAACAATTGTGTAAGTTATGGTGTTATAGCAGAAACTTTACCATGGTGAATTTTTTGTAAGGGTTTGATGATAGTCACCTTCATATTTTAAATATAAATAAAGTAGATATTCATGTTGTGGTAATCTAGTAGTTTTGAGACAACTAATGGCAAAGGGCTCTGTTGTAATGTTATGTATGAAAAAATATAAAATGCCCCTTTTTGTAAATTAACTGCACTAAATCACATAGCAGTTTCTACCTTAATAATGTAATATGTGACCCTGGAGCACAAAACCAGTCTTAAGTAGCACAGCTATATTTGTAGCAATAGCCAAAAATATATTGTATGGGTCAAAATAATCGATTTTTCTTTTATGCCAAAAAATCATTAGGATATTAAGATCACGTTCCATAAAGATTCCTACCTTAAATATATAAAACCTTAATTTTTGATTAGCAATATGCGTTGCTAAGAACTTCATTTGGACAACTTTAAAGGCGATTTTCTCAATATTTAGATTTTTCTGCACCCTCAGATTCCAGATTTTGAATAGTTGTATCTCAGCCAAATACTGTCCTATCCTAACAAACCATACATCAATGGAAAGCTTGCTTATTCAAAAAATAATGGTTTTGTGGTCCAGGGTCACATATTAATAAAGAAATATGTCAGAATTAGTTGCACTAAATCATTTTCTACCTTTCTAACCTAATACTGTATTTTTAAATCATAATGTTTTTTCCATATTGTAAAGTTTGTTTGTTTTTACTTTATTTATGAGTTTTAGGACGATATTACAAAGAAGAAGAAAACAAAGCAGAACAAAAGACAAGATCAATGTAATAACTTAATCCAACTTGAATCCATTGTGTTGGATTTGGAGGCTTCTTATCCTTCCACTTCAGCAATGTTAGTTTTTGGCTAACAGCCTGATACAAGTTATACAATCTGATTTTATCTATTATATGATTATATGATATGGGAGTGATTCCAAAAATGGCTATCAATGGGCAAGGGGCGATCGATTTACGTAAAAAAAAACAGAGACTGTTTCAAAAAACGATGGACTAGAAGCCCCTAAGCTTTGTACAGGACCAGAACATATGTGCAACTTAATGTTTAAAATGGTAATTTCATCCATATTGTGAAGTATTTCTAATTAGGGCCCGAGCACCGATGGTGTGAGGACCCTATTGGATCTGCTTCGTTTATTAGGGCCCGAGCACCGATGGTGTGAGGACCCTATTGGATCTGCTTCGTTTATTAGGGCCCGAGCACCGATGGTGTGAGGACCCTATTGAATCTGCTCCGTTTATTAGGGCCCGAGCCCAAAAGGGCGAAGGCCCTATTGTTCTTCTAAGGGTTATTATTTTTTTTTTTTTTTTTTTTTTTTTTTTTTCTTTTTTTCAACCTTCCGGGCACTTTTGGGGGCCTTAACATACTCAAAAACTCTTGAAAATTTGCACACACGTCGGAATCTGCGGCCATCAGGACGCCAAAGAGGCTGGGACCCGGGCGTGGTTCAGGGCCTCTACAGCGCCCCCTGGAACACAGTTTGAAAACTTGATGTACTGCGCACACATACTTGCATGTATTGATATGAAACTCGGTACACATATAGATCTCACTGAGCCAAACAACTTTTGTACTCTATGTCATGGGCTCCACGCAACAGGAAGTGAGATATTTAGGGCTGTTTAAAAAGCGCATGCTCTGGAATTTAACGTACTCCTCCCAGGAATTCTATAGGATTGTCACCAAACTCGGTCAGCATGATCTCAAGACATTGGGGACGCTAAATTGCGAGGAGATTTTTGATATCTCGAACGGTTTGGCCGTGGCAAGGCGACAAAGTTATGGCGAGAAATGAGAAACAGGAAGTGTCTAATAACTGTTGACCACATTGCCTGATTCTGATGAAACTTCACCAGTTTGTTCGTTGTATGATGCCGATTCCATAAATGCGACTATTATGAGTCAAAGTTATAGCGCCACCAACTGGCAGCAGGAAGTGTGTCATTTTCAAAATGCTTTGATATCAGCCTCTTAATTTTACTCGATTTTCTTTAAACTTCATCAAAATCATGTCAAAACACGGCCGATAAGAATATGTAAAGGGGTCGATGATAAATCGAATGCTGTTGCCATGGCAACATGTCAAACTTTAAAATTAGATTCCTGTCTTTTCGAGGCAGTTAACATGCTTAGAATTTCATGAAACTCAACACACACATCAATATTTATGATAGTTAGACACTGGCAAAAGGTCATAAATGGGCGTGGAGCAGGCACTCTATAGCGCCATCTTTTGACAAAAGTTGGGGGGTTAGTTTTTCCTACAGTCACTAAACTCTGTACATATATTAATCTCATCAATTTGGACAAATTTCTAAATCAAACTCATTAGCTGAGACCAACAGGAAGCCGGCTATTTTGATTTGAATGTGGATTTTTGGAAAAATCAGGCTGTAAACAAATGCACACTACTTCTAAGAACAACCAGCTGTTCACACCAAACTTTTTTAACATGAAGAGAATATTCTGAAGATGTTAAATTGCGACCGGATTTTGGATATCTTGAACGGTGTGGACGTGGTGATTTTTTAAAGATATAGTAAAAAATATTTTTATATCTTTAAATTGCAGCATCCAAACTCTTTAAAACTTTTTTCACACAGAGATCTAATCATTCTGAGCAAGTGCTGGAAATAAAAAATGTATACAAGCTTCTATGAATTAAAGAAAATTAAAAAAAGAACTCATAAACCTGCTGTCACTCTGGTGAATGTCTCTACAGTATGTGTGTGCGTTCAGTCAGGCACAGAGAAGCTCATTATTGCAGGGGGGAGGGGTGAGAGGCAGAGAGGGTGACAGAGTAGAGAGCCATCCTACAGACCATCTTTGAACAAAATGCACATACTGTATGTAGTGTAATTACATAAATATGTCTGATCTTTGAGAGTCTGATATTTTGAGAAAATATAAAGGGTCACTAAGTCTTTCATTGTTCATTTTTTGCAGTTGTTGTTTTTTATTTATTTTTTACTTAACTGTACCATGAACTTGTCCTATTCAGTCACATAGCAAAAGATTTTAAAAAATACAACTTTTTAGCATGATCAATTTATCTTCATTGATAGACAATATTTACATAGTGTTATTTATTGAATATAAAATCATAATAATAAAAAATTAAGACAAACTTTGACAACAAAACAAACGTTACTGTTATCTCTTCAAAACATCTGAAAACCATAATTTTAAGATCAGTTATATATATGTATCACCCCGTTAAAATACTCAACTTGATTTTTAAAGATATTTTGAAAGAATGAAGCGTTTATAGAGCACTTTATTGTGTATTGCTGTACACCCACATGAACTGTGTTCATGTTCATGTTAATTCACAGTACATAAACTTTATATGAATACTTTTTTTAGCTTAATATTAATTAACATTAATAAATGCTATTTATTTATTGGTCATGTTAACTGATATAGTTAATTTTAACAAATGAAACTGGATGGCAACATTTTATATTTTGTGTGTATGTGTCTGTGTGTTGATTTTAAAGTGTAACCCTTTCAATTCTGTAAACTTAAAATCCAAACTAGCAGATGGTTACTGTGAATGCATGTGCCAACTGGGCACCGTCTTCCTTATTGATTCTTAGTTATGACAACAATTGATTTTATACAAAAATATATTATACAAAAATTGTACAGATAGGTAACAATGACATTTAAGCAGAAGTGGTGGATATAAAGGAAGCAATAATAACATTTTGCTATCATCATGAAATACATGTTCTTATTTGTAGCATACTGGTTCACAGTTGGCATCTATCTGAAGTCCTTGCATTGATTGCATTTAATTAAATCAACATTATATTTGGTCAGTCTGATCTTGAGGCCTTAGAGATGTTAAATTGTGAAGATCTTGAGTTTTCATTAAAGGGCATGTCCGTGGTGGCCTGACAAAGTTTGATGTTTCTGCATAGACATAGAAGTGGTTATAACTTAGCCTGAAAATGTCTGATCTGCCACAAAATTCACAGGTTTGGTAAGAGTCCTGGCCTGAAGACACCTAAAGACCAATATTCAGATATTATCATAGCGCCACCTGTTGGCAGCAGGATATCTCATATATTTCACTAACTCAAACACACCAAGGTCAATCTGCACCAAACTTCATATGTTTGATAATAGTGCTGGCCTGAACACATCTACATGTCAATAATCAGTTATAGGCATAACGCCACCAGCTGGCAGCAGCAATTTTGGCACATTTAAATGACTTATGACATATTTTTTCTATATTTACTGTATTAAAAGCATACTGCCCACCGATTGCTGTTTTCCTGAAGCCACCGGTCGGCGGTGAGCCCGGGTGCGAGGGCCCGTTCATCGCTGCTCGCAGCTTTAATTATTAGGGCCCGAGCCCAAAAGGGCGAAGGCCCTATTGTTCTTCTAAGGATTCTTATTTTCCTCTTTTTTTTTTTTCCAACCTTCGGGCACTTTTGGGGGCCTTAACATACTCAAAAACTCTTGAAAATTTGCACACACATTGGAATCTGCGGCCATCAGGACGCCACAGAGGCTGGGACCCGGGCGTGGTTCAGGGCCTCTACAGCGCCCCCTGGAACACAGTCTGAAAACTTGATGTACTGCGCGCACATACTTACACGTATTGATATGAAACTTGGTACACATATAGATCTCACTGAGCCAAACAACTTTTGTACTCTATGTCATAGGCTCCACCCAATAGGAAGTGAGATATTTAGGGCAGTCTAAAAAGTGCATGCTCTGGAATTTGATATACTCCTCCCAGGATTTCCATGGGATTGTTACCAAACTCGGTCAGCATGATCTCAAGACATTGGGGATGCAAAATTGTGAGCGGATTTTTGATATCTCGAACGGTTTGGCCATGGCAAGGCGACAAAGTTATGGCGAGAAATGAGAAACAGGAAGTGTCTAATAACTTTGAAATACTTTGTCTGATTTTGACCAAACTTCAGCAGTTTGTTCGTCGTCTGATGCGGATCACAGATGTGACTATTATGAGTCAAAGTTATAGCACCACCAACTGGCAGCAGAAAGCGTGACGTTTTCGAAATTCTTTAAACTCAGCCTCTTAATTTTACTCAATTTGCTTCAAACTTCATCACAATAATGTCAAAACACGATCGATGAGAATCTGTGAAGGGCGTTATCGATAACTTTTATCATGTTGCCATGGCAACGTGGCAAACTTTAAATTTAGATTTTTGTGTTTTTGAGCCACTTAAAATACTTAGAATTTCATGAAACTCAACACACACATCTGTATTATTGATATTTAGACACTGATAAAAGCCCATAAATGGGCATTGAGCGGGTGCTCCATAGCGCCACCTTTTGACAAAAGTTGGGGGTTACTTTCTCCTACAGTCACCAAACTTGGTACATATATTGGACTCATCAAGCCGGGCAACTTTCTAATTTACACTCATTAGCTACGACCAACAGGAAGTCAGCTATTTTTATTTAAATGTAGATTTTTGGAAAAATCAGGCTGTGGAATTTGAAATACTAATCCTAGGCCTTTCCACCGATGGCCACCAAACTCGGTCAGCATGATCTCAAGACATTGGGGACGCAAAATTGACAGGGGAATTACGATATCTTGAACGGTTTAGCTGTGGTGGGGCGACAAATTATGGCGAGAAATGAGAAACAGGAAGTGTCTAATAACTTTGACACACTTTGCCTGATTTTGACCAAACTTCAGCAGTTTGTTTGTCTATTTTTTTGACTATTATTACTGAGTCAAAGTTATATCGCCACCAACTGGCAGCAGGAAGTGTGTTGTTTGCAAAACACTTTTAAATCAGCCTCTTAATTTTACTCTTTAATTTGCTTCAAACTTTATCAGAATAATATCAAAACACGGCCGATGAGAATCTGTAAAGGGGTCCTTGATAGATCAAACGCTGTTGCCGTGGCAACGTGTCAAACTTTAACATTTGTTTCCTGTGTTTTTGAGGCAGATAACATGCTTAGAATTCCAAACTCAACACACACATCAATATTAATGATAGTTAGACACTGGCAAAAGCTCATAAATGGGCGTGGAGGAGGCACTCTATAGCGCCACCTTTTGACAAAAGTTGGAGGGTTAGTTGTAGCTACAGACATCAAACTCGGTCGGTATATTGGTCTCATCAAGCTGGACAACTTTCTAATTCACACCCATTAGCTACGACCAACAGGAAGTCGGCTATTTTGATTTGAATGTGGATTTTTGGAAAAAATATAGCTGTGAATAAATTAATATCACTCAGAATCAGACAGTTCACACCAAACTTTGCCAACATGATGCCAAGATACTGAAGATGCTAAATTGTGAACGGCTTTGGGATATCTTGAACGGTGTTGATGTGGTGATTTATGAAAGTAACAATAAAAAAGATGAAGAGTTATTTCCATATATCTTTAAATTGCATTATTCTAACTCATCAAAACTTTTTACATATAAAGAACAAGAAATTCTTAGGAAATACGTGTAGTTTCAAAATGTTATCATGCTCAGAGGCCCCAAAAACATTAAAAGTGTCATATATGTTTGTCAGATTAAGGCTCTAATACCAGGGATGAACACTAGAGGTTCTCATAAAATAAGGAATCGTTTGACCTCTAATGCTATTTAGCTTATTCTCAGTGTATAAGAATGACAATAATGCATAGAATCAGTTGATATGTACTGTACTGTCAGTGTACTTTTACATAATTATTGTGTATAAATGCTTAAAGAGCATAAAATCTTTTTTTAATCTTTAAAGGAAAAATTATATGATTTATATACATATATACACTCTCACTGATAGGATAAAAAAATCGTATGACACTACACTGCTCAGTTCACTTAATTAGAATGAGAAACAAATACATCAACTAAGTTAATATGTATTTATTTTTAATATATTTGTTTATAATTATTTCACAGATGCTTATATATCATTAAAATAATATTTAAAAATGGTTGTAGATCATAAAACATGTTGGTAACTATTTAAAATAGGATCTCTTTTGTTAACATTAGTTAATGCATTAACAAACATGAACGAACAATAAACAATATATTTTTACTCGATTTTCTTCAAACTTCATCAGAATAATGTCAAAACATGGCCGATGAGAATCTGTAAAGGTGTCCCTGATGTATCAAATACTATTGCCATGGCACATTTAAAAAACATACATTAAAAAATTTGTTTTCTGTTTTTGAGGCAGATAACATGCTTAGAATTTCATTTTCCATTTTCAGTAATTTTATATCTTTAAAGTGCAGCATCCAAACCCTTTAAAACTTGTTTCATTCAGAGAACTAGTCATTCTAAGGAAACAGTTAATTTTCATAGATATACAAAACTCTCTGAATAAAAGACAATTTAAAAACTATCAGACATCTTTTTTCACTCTGCCTTTATTTGTGTGTGTGTGTGTGTGTGTGTTAGAGTGAGTGCAGGGGGAGGGGGAGGGGATGAGAGGGAGCGACAGAGAGAGAGAGAAGGAGAGAAAGGGGAGGGTGGTTTAAAGGTTACTGTGAATGCATGTGCCCACTGGCCACTGTTTTCCTGATGCTACCGGGATGGCGACTGCGCAGATGGCGAGGGCCCGTTCATCGCTGCTTGCAGCTTTAATTATTATTATTATTCTTATCCGGAATGAATCGCATTTTTGAGGGCCTAGACATACCCGAAAACTAACGAAACTTCGCACACACATCAGACCTGGCGAAAATGGACATCTGATATGGGTTGCAGAAGTGGGTGTGGCAAAATGGCTCAATAGCGCCACCTTTACACGTTCCGCGGTGTGCGCATTCAGCTGTGATTATCGTACATGCACAAAAATCGGTACACACATGTAGCATACCAATACCTACAAAAAAGCCTCTTGAGTTAAAATCCGCAACCCAACAGGAAGTCGGTTATTATTAATTTTCTCAGCAAAATTTGTGTCATTTTTGCCATTTTCAGGTGTCGTACTTGAACGAACTCCTCCTAGAGATTTATTCCGATCAACACCAAATTTGGTGAGTCTAATCCAAAGCCCTTTGTGACGTTAAATTGTGAAGATCTAGAGTTTTCATTGGAGGGCGTGTCCGTGGCGGCCTCGCAAATTTCGATGTTTCGCCATGAAAAAGGAAGTTGCTATAACTTAGGCATAAAATGTCCGATCTGTCCCAAACTTCACATGTGTGATAACACTCCTGACCTGAAGACATCTACATGCCCATATTCAGTTATAGTCATAGCGCCACCTGCAGGCAACAGGAAGTGTCATGCTGTACTCTACAACCAACTCCTCCTAGAGATTTATACAGATCAACTCCAAAATCGGTCAGTCTAATATAAAGGCCTTAGCGATGTTAAATTGTGAAGATCTTGAGTTTTCGGTAAAGGGCGTGTCCGTGGCGGCCTGACAAAGTTTGATGTTTTGTCATGGACATAGAAGTTGTTATAACTCAGCCATAAAATGTCCGATTTGCCTCAAACTTCACATATTCGATAAGAGTCCTGGCCTGAACACATCTGAAGGCCAATATTCTATTATAATCACAGCGCCACCTGTTGGCAACAGGAAATGACTTGTATCAAACTCCTCCTAGAGATTTAATGATATCAACATTATATTTGGTCAGTCTGATCTAGAGGCCTCAGAGATGTTAAATTGTGAAGATCTTGAGTCTTCAGTAAAGGGCGTGTCTGTGGCGCCGTGACAAAGTTTGATGTTTCTCCATAGACATAGAAGTTGTTATAACTCAGCCAAAAAATGTCCGATCTGACTCAAGCTTCACAGGTTTGTTAAGAGTCCTGGCCTGAAGACACCTAAAGGCCAATATTCAGATATTATCATAATGCCACCTGTTGGCAGCAGGATATATCATATCTTTCACTAACTCAAACATACCAAGGTCAATCTGCACCAAACTTCATGTGTTTGATGAAAGTGGTGGCCTGAACACATCTACATGCCAATAATCAGTTATAGGCATAGCGCCACCAGCTGGCAGCGGGAAATTTGGCACATTTAAGTGACTTTGACATATTTCTACTATTTTTACTGTATTAAAAGCATACTGCCCACCGTTTGCTGTTTTCCTAAAGGCACTGGTCGGCGGTGAGCCCGGGTGCGAGGGACCGTTCATCGCTGCTTGCAGCTTTAATTATTATTATTATTATTATTATTATTCTTCTTATCCGGAATGAATCGCATTTTTGAGGGCCTAGACATACCCGAAAACTAACGAAACTTCGCACACACATCAGACCTGGCGAAAATGGACGTCTGATATGGGTTGCAGAAGTGGGTGTGGCAAAATGGCTCAATAGCGCCACCTTTACACGTTCCGCGGTGTGCGCTTTCAGCTGTGATTATCGTACGTGCACAAAAATCGGTACACACATGTAACACACCAATACCTACAAAAAAGCCTCTTGAGATAAAATCCGAAACCCAACAGGAAGTCGGTTATTATTAATTTTCTTAGCAAAATTTGTGTCATTTTTGCCATTTTCAGGCGCCATACTTGAACGAACTCCTCCTAGAGATTTATTCCGATCAACAGCAAATTTGGTGAGTCTAATCTAAAGCCCTTTGCGACGTTAAATTGTGAAGATCTAGAGTTTTCATCGGAGGGCGTGTCCGTGGCGGCCTCGCAAATTTCGATGTTTCGCCATGAAAAAGGAAGTTGCTATAACTCAGGCATACAATGTTCGATCTGTCCCAAACTTCACATGTGTGATAACACTCCTGACCTGAAGACATCTACATGCCAAAATTCAGTTATAGTCATAGCGCCACCTGCAGGCAACAGGAAGTGTCATGCTGTACTCTACAACCAACTCCTCCTAGAGATTTATACAGATCAACACCAAAATCGGTCAGTCTAATATAAAGGCCTTAGCGATGTTAAATTGTGAAGATCTTGAGTTTTCGGTAAAGGGCGTGTCCGTGGCGGCCTGACAAATTTCGAGGCCTCGCCATGGATATAAAACTTGTTATAACTTAGCCATAAAATGTCCGATTTGCCTTAAACTTCACATATTCGATAAGAGTCCTGGCCTGAACACATCTGAAGGCCAATATTCTATTATAATCACAGCGCCACCTATTGGCAACAGGAAATGACTTGTATCAAACTCCTCCTAGAGATTTAATGATATCAACATTATATTTGGTCAGTCTGATCTAGAGGCCTTAGAGATGTTAAATTGCGAAGATCTTGAGTTTTCGTTAAAGGGCGTGTCTGTGGCGGCGTGACAAAGTTTGATGTTTCGCAATGGACATAGAAGTTGTTATAACTCAGCCATAAAATGTCCAATCTGCCTCAAACTTCACAGGTTTGGTAAGAGTCCTGGCCTGAAGACACCGAAAGGCCAATATTCAGATATTATCATAGCGCCACCTGTTGGCAGCAGGATATATCATATCTTTCACTAACTCAAACATACCAAGGTCAATCTGCACCAAACTTCATATGTTTGATGAAAGTGGTGGCCTGAACACATCTACATGCCAATAATCATTCATAGGCATAGCGCCACCAGCTGGCAGCAGGGAATTTGGCACATTTAAGTGACTTTGACATATTTCTCCTATTTTTACTGTATTAAAAGCATACTACCCACCATTTGCTGTGTTCCTAAAGCCACCGGTCGGCGGTGAGCCCGTGTGCGAGGGCCCGTTCATCGCTGCTTGCAGCTTTAATTATTATTAGGGCCCGAGCCCAAAAGGGCGAAGGCCCTATTGTTCTTCTAAGGGTTATTATTTTTTTTTTTTTTTTTTTTTTTTTCTTTTTTTCAACCTTCCGGGCACTTTTGGGGGCCTTAACATACTCAAAAACTCTTGAAAATTTGCACACACGTCGGAATCTGCGGCCATCAGGACGCCACAGAGGCTGGGACCCGGGCGTGGTTCAGGGCCTCTACAGCGCCCCCTGGAACACAGTTTGAAAACTTGATGTACTGCGCACACATACTTGCACGTATTGATATGAAACTCTGTACACATATAGATCTCACTGAGCCAAACAACTTTTGTACTCTATGTCATAGGCTCCACCTGACAGGAAGTGAGATATTTAGGGCTGTTTAAAAAGCGCATGCTCTGGAATTTAACGTACTCCTCCCAGGAATTCCATGGGATTGTCACCAAACTCGGTCAGCATGATCTCAAGACATTGGGGACGCTAAATTGCGAGGAGATTTTTGATATCTCGAACGGTTTGGCCGTGGCAAGGCGACAAAGTTATGGCGAGAAATGAGAAACAGGAAGTGTCTAATAACTGTTGACCACATTGCCTGATTCTGATGAAACTTCACCAGTTTGTTCGTTGTATGATGCCGATTCCATAAATGTGACTATTATGAGTCAAAGTTATAGCGCCACCAACTGGCAGCAGGAAGTGTGTCATTTTCAAAATGCTTTGAAATCAGCCTCTTAATTTTACTCGATTTTCTTTAAACTTCATCAAAATCATGTCAAAACACGGCCGATAAGAATATGTAAAGGGGTCGATGATAAATCGAATGCTGTTGCCATGGCAACATGTCAAACTTTAACATTAGATTCCTGTCTTTTCGAGGCAGTTAACATGCTTAGAATTTCATGAAAGTCAACACACACATCAATATTTATGATAGTTAGACACTGGCAAAGGGTCATAAATGGGCGTGGAGCAGGCACTCTATAGCGCCATCTTTTGACAAAAGTTGGGGGGTTAGTTTTTCCTACAGTCACCAAACTCTGTACATATATTAATCTCATCAATTTGGACAACTTTCTAAATCAAACTCATTAGCTAAGACCAACAGGAAGCCGGCTATTTTGATTTGAATGTGGATTTTTGGAAAAATCAGGCTGTAAACAAATGCACACTACTTCTAAGAACAACCAGCTGTTCACACCAAACTTTTTTAACATAAAGAGAATATTCTGAAGATGTTAAATTGCGACCGGATTTTGGATATCTTGAACGGTGTGGACGTGGTGATTTTTTAAAGATATAGTAAAAAATATTTTTATATCTTTAAAGTGCAGCGTCCAAACTCTTTAAAACTTTTTTTCACACAGAGATCTAATCATTCTGAGCAAGTGCTGCAAATAAAAAATGTATACAAGCTTCTATGAATTAAAGAAAATTTAAAAAAGAACTCAGAAACCTGCTGTCACTCTGGTGAATGTCTCTACAGTATGTGTGTGCGTTCAGTCAGGCACAGAGAAGCTCATTATTGCAGGGGGGAGGGGTGAGAGGCAGAGAAGGAGAGAGGGGTAGAAAGTGAAACATGCTATCTTGCTTATAGACCATCTTTGAGAAATGCACATATATATATATATATATATATATATATAGTGTAATCGAAATAAATACGTCTGATCTTTGAGAGTCTGATATTTTGAGAAAATATAAAGGGTCACTAAGTCTTTCATTGTTTGTATTTTGCAGTTGTTGTTTTTTTATTTTTTTATTTTTTTACTGAACTATACCATGAACTTGTCCTATTCAGTCACATAGCAAAAGATTAAGAAAAATTTAACTTTTAGCATTAGCGATTTATCTTCATTGATAGACATTTATTTTCATAGTGTTATTTATTGAATATAAAATTTAAATTAACAACTTCAAGACAAACTTGGACAACAAAACAAGCTTTGCTGTTATCTGTTCAAAACATCTGAAAATTATAAAATTTTAAGATGAGATATATATATATATATATATATATATATATATATATATATATATATATATATATATATATATATATATATATATATATATCGCCCCTTTCAATACTCAACTTGTTTTTAAAGATATTTTGAAAGAATGAAGCGTTTATAGAGCACTTTATTGTGTATTGCTGTACACCCACATGAACTGTGTTCATGTTCATGTTAATTCACAGTACATAAATTATATATGAATACTTTTTTCGCTTAATATTAATTAACATTAATAAATGCTATTTATTTATTGGTCATGTTAACTAATATAGTTAATGCTAACAAATAAAACTGAATGGCAACATTTTATATTTTGTGTGTATGTGTCTGTGTGTTGATTTTAAAGTCTAACC